>NC_083739.1:23105838-23405838 GCF_033458585.1 Syngnathus typhle | reverse complement strand
CCCCTTTAGGCTTCAAGTCATTCGTTTGGAAGCACTTTGGATTCCAAAGAAAAGATGGCTCAACCGACAAGACACGTGCAGTTTGTAAATCCTGCCATGCGGTGATCAAATATTCAGGGAGCACAAATCTCGCCGCACATTTAAAGAAAAAACACGACATCAAAGTTCAGTGTTAAAATAAGCACTTTGTATACTGCAATACTCTTGTAATTTCTTAAATAAAGAGTTTGCAGTACCTTGTTGATTTTGCGTATGAATTGTTATAAATCAGGTTATTGTTCTATATTTTTTATTTTAAAAAAAAAATCGATCGTAGAGCACTATATCGCAATATATCGTGAATGAATCGCAGCAGGGTTTAAGATATCGTCAAATATCGTATTTCTTTGTATCGATATTATATCGTAACGTGTCAAAACCCGCGATTTACACCCCTAAATATATATATATATATATATATATATATATATATATATATATATATATATATATATATATACTGAAGAGAAGCTGGTGGAGCTATATATATATATATATATATATATATATATATATATATATATATATATACGTGTATATATATAATTTATATTAGGGAGAATTTCATTTAGGGGGAAACCGGAGGGAGGAGGCAGTAAGAACGCGAAAATTGGATTGCATACAGGATTAAATGAGACACTGCATAAAATAGGCATACATACTGATGGGAAATGTGAACACTGTAAGGAGAGTGAGACCGTCCAGCATGTTCTGGTGGCGTGTGTTAAGTATGGGGAGGAGAGGAAAATATTGAAGGCAAGCAAAGGTAGCATTTAGAATGGAAAATATTCAGAAGGTTGAGGTAGGAAAAGTTCAGTGTCAGTTATTTGACTTCCTTAAGAAAACCAGGCTAATGGAAAGGATATCGTTGTTTTCTTTATTTAACTTATGTTAGTGTTATTATGTATTCGGTCTTTAGTCTGTGAATGCCGGATCTCTCGTCATATCCTGCTACCCAGTAGATGGCGGTAATGGCCTATACAGCAGGTGGTAAACTGCCAAAAAATAGGAAAGAAGAAGAACAACTTCTCCGAAAGTAACCGAGCAGAACCTTTGGTACTCCTTGAATCGGACAGGTTGGTCCCATTCAGCGCCAATGAATCCGGGTGAGCTAGGCCCGGATGTATGCGCCTCTGCTGGTAGAGCTTGGTGCCGTGAGTCGGACTGTTAGCTTGTTAGCATCTTTGCGCTCCCTTGTCATTCAGTAAACTTCTCATTCAGAGTTGAGGTTTCCTTCAGAAAATGTCCCAAAGAGACGTCAGAAGCTACTTTTTGCACAGTCTACCAGCCACGGTCCACTGGGAGTTCTGCTGCATTATGGATGGGCTATCAGAACTGGACTGGACGCGCTTTGGTGAGACACAAGCCCCGGCCGACATGAAACTGGACGGTGAAATAGAAAAGTCCTTATTCGATTGCATAAATCAGTTCCAACTTGCTTTTAAGGCACTTTTTGGTCACAACCACAACTATAGATTTCATTGGGTCAACATAGCTGAATGCCCTTATTTCATTGAGGAGCTAGCTGTTATTGATGAGGTGAACTATTTGTCTCCCTGACTTTAAATCTAAAGACAACTTCTTGGGTACTGATGAATGAAAAGAACAACTACTTTGATTCACTCTTCTAAAAAGACAATTTTGTTCAAAATTACGTAGATTATATTATTAATAATTAATAACATCGATCTATGCGTTGGCACTAGTCAGTTAATTATTTCTCACAAAAATGATCAGCAATGATTTAAGGATATTATGAACAGGCAGTTTTATGGGCTGGCAGGTGTTTTGCTACCACACTTGCCACCTTGTTGGCAATTAATCCATCAACACTAAATTGAATTAGAATTATTCCTTATATATTTTTCATAGTGTGTACAAGAAGTGTATTTGGAATTTACTCCCACTTCAACACCCGCCCTTCTTTCAAAACAAAATTGTTGCATCCTACTTGTCACCAATGAACTTCTGGATATCATGTGACTGAGCCCTGTGTTAATGTTTATGCCAACATCCTGGCTGCACAGTTATGGGGGCAAAGCTAAGGATTTACCACAGAGTGGTGAAAATCACCTAACATTCCTCCAAGTGAATTCACATCTCACTTTGATGAAAGGAACGCATAATTAGCTGATACATGTACGCGCTGGACAGTTTAGATATTAGAGATCCCTAACAACAAGCACCAGGAGTGGTTTTTACAACAATGACGACAGCAGATGAGGAGAACTTCTATGGGGAGTCTTGCGATTATAATAAGTCTTGCAAGTTTATAAGGTTAGGTTACAGGCTGAAACTTGCATGACTTAATCTTTGAGATAAGCAAATTTGGCACATGCCGGAAGGCCGTCCGCAGGCCCGTGGGGCATCCAGTTCAGTCACTGCAGGTGGGTGAGGAGGGGATGCCAACATGTTGGTGGGCTCCATTGACAGGGTGGATGCGGTATCTCTTCATTGCTGTCAAGTGAGTTCACCGGATGGAGAAGCGTCAATAGTTGCGGGCTCGCTCGCTTCAGAGGGAACCGCGGTGCGAGGCTTGCCTCCGACCGCGGGTCATAGTTGTCTTTCGGTCAGTGCGGTGTGGTGTGACACACAAGACACACTTAGGATCGCCCCCTTGTTAGAATATCATTTTCAAAACTATCAAAAGGAAAAAAAAAAAGTGGAAATGAATTAAAATATGAAAAATAGAATAAAACTACCGTGTTTTTTCATGCATAATGCGCCCCCGTGCATAATACGCACCCTAAAAATGGCATGTCGATGCTGGAAAAAAGCCTGTACCCATGTATAATACGCACCCAAATTTTGACTCTTACTTAAGGCCGTAAACGTAAAATTATTTCAGAAAAAAGATCCTCTTTGGGAACAACCAGATGTTATTCTGCCGGTCAGTATCACTGCGCATGCGCTAGCAAACTCGATAGCGAAGAAATGTTTCGGTTTTGTGTAGGGTACATTATGACAGCAAACGAGCAGGTGATCGAGCAAGCGTCTGATACGAGAGCATTGTGTTCGTATGGAGCGTGTTTGAAGTGAACAGCAGAGAAGAAAGGAACAAGACAAAGTGTTGTGAAATAAAATATTACCTGTAATAGGCATTTTGTTATTTGCTGATTGAAACTGCTAATTAAACTGTGAATTGAAATTAATAGGTAGAGAACTGAACTCTCGCTCTTTATATAGCTGACGTGTCTTGCGCATCCGTTCTGCGCATCTGTAATGGTGGCCTCTGTATGATATCCGGTTTGCGATGGAGAGTAAAAAACAAACAATATTTGACAATAACACACCATCAAGGATTGCACCATTGCATCAAACGATGTGTCGTCAATTATGAATTTTACTGACTAAGTGTGTTGGGCAGGATGGCTGAATGCGATGCGCGATTGACAACAAACAAGAAGAAAGGTGTGATTTCAAGTTTTATTTCCAGGGAGATTTTCTTCAAAAACTGTTGCATAATGCGCACCCCAGATTTTAGGACAATAAATTAGTTAAACTTTGCGCATTATGTATGGGAAAACACGGTAAATACAGAAAACAGAGTCACATCATATTCAAGCAAGTCATTGCCTAACCGGAGTAAATCTAAGTCACAGGCACATATCTAAATGCCCAGTGCTGAGTGTTTATGACTAAAAAAAAAAGAATAATCTAAATATATGGAAATAAACACAACAAAAACATAATACAAAATACAAGTAAAGTTAAATAAAAATAAAAAAGAAATCTGGGTAATACCAATCCTGCCTGGCATTGCAATAGTTGAAAAAAAGCACACCGGGCGCTTGATAGAGTAATATCCTGTCGACCTTGTGCATCTCATTATGTCCTTATCAAAATTAGATGTGAATTTACTTGGAGAGAATTTTGACAGATAAATGCTAGTTTTATTGCTGCTCTCCACTGTCAGTCATTGGTGTGTTGGCGCAACTGGTATAATGCAACTGTGGCTGCGTAAAAAATGCACACAGGAAGTCACATGACACCCAAACTTATGTAGCTGAAAGTTACATTATTAATTCTGTGAGGGAAATGAAGAACTTAAGAGAATACATAAGTATACATAATGCCCTTCTATGACAGTACTTTTTACCCATTTTGGAATGAACTTTCTGTCTCAGCTTCAGAGGTCCTTGGAGATCAAGTCAGCGTGCGATTAGCTCAGAAGAAGGAGATGCGGACAGCCTATGTAATGAACCAATGGGGCAATAGAAACGGACGCGTCGGTGAGCTGCTGGACCTGCTGGAGCATCATCAGCTTTTCCATCCAAGAGACGTGATCCTTCTCTGTGTGTCTTGTGACCTCTGACCTTTGAACTGGTCTTGTGATTACTACTAAATGTCATTTTGACTTCTTAGGGGCGTTGTCTTTGAAGGAGTCTTCACATGCTCTTCCTGTTAGTCTCTCTAACTTTGATCCTCCTGCCAAATCAGTAGTGGCTCCTCTCCCAATGGCAACCAATGTCGTCAGCACTACAGGTAGTACAACATGCGTAGTTGCGCACTGAAGTAAACAATTTACTAAACAATTTTGCTATTATGAGTGTAAAATGGCTTGTTTCATTAATGCACCATCCTCCTGGTTCTGGAGAATATTTCTCTTGCCTCTTATGTCCGCCGTTGTGTCCTCTGCTCAGGGAACTCCTTAAGCCGCTTAAAACAGTAGTCCCCAACCTTTTTTGCGCCACGGACCGGTTACGTGTCAGAAATATTTTCGCGGACCGGCCTTTATATAAATAATACATTTATATGAATAAATAATACATTTATATTAAATATATAAATTTGATGAAATAAAATGATATGAGGGCGGCTCGGTGGCGCGCTGGGTAGCACGTCCGCCTCACAGTCAGGAGGGTGCGGTTTCGATTCCACCTCCGGCCATCCCTGTGTGGAGTTTGCATGTTCTCCCCGGGCCTGCGTGGGTTTTCTCCGGGCACTCCGGTTTCCTCCCACATTCCAAAAACATGCTTGGTAGGCCGATTGAAGACTCCAAATTGTCCCTAGGTGTGAGTGCGAGTGCGAATGGTTGTTTGTCTCCGTGTGCCCTGCGATCGGCTGGCAACCGGTTCAGGGTGTCCTCCGCCTACTGCCCGATGATGGCTGGGATAGGCCCCAGCACTCTCGCGACCCCCGTGGGGGCTAAGCGGTTCAGAAAATGGATTGATGGAAAATGATATGACTGGCGTAAAAACAAGTATAAACGACATAAAAATAAAACTCACCATTACAGTAATTTTCGGACAAAAGGTCGCTCGGAATATAGTGCACAATAACGTGAAAAAAAACATATAAGTCGCTCCGGAGTGTAATTCGCATTTTGGGGGGAAATTTATTAGACAAAATCCAACACCAAGAACAGACATGAACGAGCAACAACAGGCTAAACGATAGGTATGCTAACATGACATAAACACAAACGAAGAGCTGAGAACGGGCCTGACGTAACATTCAGAGTTATTAAAAAAAAAAACTATTACATAAATAACACGTTTATAAAACCATCTGTGTCACTCCAATTCATTAAATCCATCGATCATCCTTTGTCAACAATGGGTGCGCGCCGCTGACGGCGCTTGCACTTCAAAATATTCCACAGGCCCATATAACGATATATAAATTATATATCAAATAACTATTATATAAATAATAATATTATCAAACCATCTGTGCACTCTAAATCATTAAATCCATCGATCAAATTCCTCGTCCTTTGTCAACATCGCCGCGCGTGCGCCCTGACGTCAGCCCAGGGCTCGAAACTAACGATTGCCCGATTGCCCGGGGCAAGTAGCGATGGCAGACGGGCAAGTAGAATTTTTTCCTCACTTGCCCGAACTTGCCCTGCCATAATACCATGTTTTCAAGCTGTAAAAAGACGATTTTGTGCATAATTTCTCGCAACATCTGCCGCTTCTGGTCCGACATTTTGTTTTCTAGGGAGCGGTTAGTTTCTCGTGTAAGTCTGCAATACATTGATAACGGCAAAGCGCTTCGTAATTAAATGCATGCTCTCCCACCCGTCCCTGGCTCTTCTGCGCCTGCGCACCAGCAGAGCTTGTTTCCGGTTGGCGGATACGAAGGCATATGAAGGCAAAACTTATAGTGCTGTCTTTTTTATTGCAAAAATGTGTCGGGCAAGTAAAAATCCACTCCAAAAAAATTCGGGCAAGTAAAATTTTGTTTCGGGCAAGTAAAATTTTCTCCAACTTGCCCGAGGGCAACTTGGGCAAAAAATAAGCTTCGAGCCCTGCAGCCTCGTCGTTATTCCACAGATCTACTATATAACTATATTGTAGCGTTAACAAAGTTCAAGGAAAGACGTGGGTTTGGTAAACGGCTCTTTATTTAACAAAACAAACTTCCAGCCATGTGGCGGCGTAGACTTCCAGCCACGGAGGTGGAAGAGAGATCCATAGAATAGGACCGGGCGTGCGTAAAAGCCATGACCGAGCCCCATCCACCGTCCCCGGACAGCCACCTGGCCGAGCGCCGGCCCCCGACTTCCATCCACGGAGGTGAAAGAGAGCTCCGTAGAGTAGGACCGGGCGTGCGTAAAAGCCATAATAGTTTTTCAAACCTTCTGTGTCACTCCAAATCCTTAAATCCTTCAAACTCTTCGTCCTCCGTGTCACTTAGAAACAAAGCCGCTAATGATGCCAGTAGTACGTGGGGCCCTTCGTCATCTTCGTTATCCCGTGATCAATCTTTGTCCTTTTTGTAAACAACCACTGCGCCGCGCTGCTGACGTCACTTGAAATTCAAATTACAGTAATCCCTTGCTACATCGCGGTTTGTTTATCGCGGTTTCGCCTTTTTTTTTTTTTTATAAATATTTGAAAAAATTCACATATAAGTCGCTCCTTATTATAAGTCGCCACCCCACCCAAACTATGAAAAAACCTGCGACTTATAGTCAGAAAATTACGGAACATTGAATGAGTGGGAGCACTGAGTTTATTTCTCAGAAATGAGCCGGTCCCATCTAGTCGTAATCGGAGACAATGACACCCGAAGTGGTTAAGGTTTGTCTTTTAATGTAGGATGCTTGGTCTCCATGCGCCGAGGCAGTTTTGAAGGCTTCATTGCCTCGTTAAGCTAGCTTGTCGACACATATTATGCAGAGTGGGCTGTGGCAATAAATCCATATTTCCAGAAAGACTGCAGAAATGTTCTTTTAAATGCAGCTTTCCTTTTCTCAGAAGTCTCAGCCTCTTCTTCTTCCGTCTCCTCATTGGGCTTTTTTCCCTTTCCGAAGAAGCTTTCCAAACATCTCTGTTTCTTGCTCATTTTTGCTTGCTTCGCGGGCTTGACTGGGGTGACATGTCACGTGATCGAGACAAGCATCTTGACCTGAACCGACGGATGTAATTGGGAGAGAATTGCCAATATTTTTATATTTTTCAAAAATAAATTCTTACTCATTTTTGCTAGCTTTGCAGGCTCGGCTGGGAAATGTCACGTGACCGGGACGAGCGTCTTGAGCTGAATTAATTGATCGATTTTAGAAATAAATAAATAAATAAATCTGTGCGGCTTGGCGGCCTCGTACCAAGTGACCCACAGACTGGTCCACGGCCCGGTGGTTGGGGACCACTGGCTTAAAAGTCCCTGCTTTTAACAGATCTCATTTTAGGAGCTGTTTTAAGAGCTACAATTCTTCAGGAATCATTTTTATCTTTAGAAAGATCATGATTCTAAAAATGTTTCCTAAAATTTGGCCACCAGGAGCAATCTTTGCACTAATAAACTTGAGGAATAAGGCCCCAGGTGTGAATGTGAAGAATAGCCACGGTATTGGATTTAACTATGAAATAATAATATGCAGTTAACACCAAAAGGAAACAAAACATCCATGTCGCTCCATCCATCCATCCATCCATCCATCCATCCATCCATCCATCCATCCATCCATCCATCCATCCATCATCCATCCATCCATCCATCGTTTATCCTCACATTCACACATATGGAATTTGGTCTTCAATTGACTCCAATTTTTTTTAAATGTGTGGAAGGAAGCCTCCGTCCTAGGAGAATACCCTCATAATCACGAGCTGAACATGCAAACTCCATGCAGAAATTATGACTGAATATCTGAATATCTTAACATTAGTGTGCAGACTGTTGTTCGTTATGAAGTCAGAAAACTTGTTTGATTCAAGGAGCTGGTGATTGCACTGATGAAATATATGTTAATGTTGTTTCACCGTTGCTGAAGGAGGAGAAGGAGCTCTACCTCGACCAGCCCCACCCCCATCAAGTTTGCATTCTTGCCAACCTCGAACCCTACAGGTTTATCAACACTCATCAACAAATGTTAATGATCACAGATGTATCACAAATCCCTCAATCCTCTAGGGCCCCCCATTGGTGGCATCTAGTGATGCCAGCTATGGAGTGATGTGCTGGTCCTATGAAGAGGTGCATGCTGGGACTGAGGGGTTTTCGCCAGCCCTGCAGATCGGTGAGGGGGGCTTTGGAGTCGTGTACAGAGCGTCACTAAGAAACACTGACTGTGCAGTAAAGAGACTCAAACAGGTCAGCAAATTACACACATTACACAATGTTGGGTGGAGTCAACGAACATTTTGCGTGGTATAAACAAGAGTGCAGATAAGCGTTTTGCCAGTGTATATGAGGACAGCAAATTGAATATTGCCCTACGGCAACGTATCAGGGTTACTTAGCGATTTACCGTTTTTTTCCATGTATAGTGCGCCCCCATGTATAATACGCACCCTAAAAATGGCATGCTGATGCTGGAAGCTTGTACTCATGTATAATACGCACCCAATTTTTATGAATTTTTTTAATTTATTTATTATTATTTTTTTTTTAAGTCCCAATGATCGTCACACACGCAGGGAGGCAATGGGTCCCATTTTTATAGTCTTTGGTATGGTCTTAACTAGGCTGGACGTAATTTTTTTTTGTTGGCGTTGATTTCTCCGACTGCCCGTAAACGCACCACCGCGCTCCGTGCGCGCACGGGAAAGAGGCGGCTCTGTATGGGAGAGACGTTGAAGAGGAATAAAAACACCCTTGGAAACCAAAACTTGCCCCTCGTCGTGACTCGGAGCCGCAACAAATGTTTCGGATTTGTGTAAGGTACATTGTGACAGACAGCAAACGAGCAGGTGATCGAGCAAGCGTCTGATACGAGAGCATTGCGGTCGCATGGAGCGTGTTTGAAGTGAACAGCAGAGAAGAAAGGAACAAGGCAAAGTGTTGTGAAATAAAATGCACAGAACGGATGCGCAAGACACGTCAGCTATATAAAGAGCGAGAGTTTTCTTCCTATTAGTTTCAATTCACAGTTTAATTAGCAGTTTCAATCAGCAAATAACAAAATGCGTATTACAGGTAATATTTTATTTCACAACACTTTGCCTTGTTCCTTTGGTCTCTGCTGTTCATCCTAAAACACAAAGGCGCTCTTTAAGCACTGCGACAGTGAGCGCCCGGCGCGCTGCGGTTGCGCGACCGCACCAAATTAAGCTCCCTGCGCAGTGCGCACTGAGGTCCACTTAAATTTTAGAAAGTACATCAGGACTTTAAAAATATCTTCTAAATTTCAGCGACGGCTCTGTCACAATAATCGACCAGCGCGGTGCAGTTGGGCGGTCGGCGGCGCGCTACGGTTGAGCGTTCTCTCTCGCGCTCTCTCTCTCGCTCTCTCTCGCTCTCGCTCACACGCGCACACACGCAAACCGGATATCATAAGGAGGCCGCCATTGCAGATGCGCAGAACGTCAGCTATATAAAGAACGAGAGTTCAGTTCTCTACCTAAATCCGTATTACAGGTAATATTTTATTTCACAACACTTTGCCTTGTTCCTTTCGTCTCTGGTGTTCACTTCAAACACGCTCCATACGAGCGCAATGCTCTCGTATCAGACAAGGCTTGCTCGATCACCTGCTCGTTTGCTGTCTGTCACAATGTACCCTACACAAATCCGAAACATTTGTTGCGGCTCCGAGTCACGACGAGGGGCAAGTTTTGGTTTCCAAGGGTGTTTTTATTCCTCTTCAACGTCTCGGTGGTGCGTTTACGGGCAGTCGGAGAAATCAACGCCAACAAAAAAAATTACATCCAGCCTAGTTAAGACCATACCAAAGACTATAAAAATGGGACCCATTGCCTCCCTGCGTGTGTGACGATCACTGGGACTTAAAAAAAAAAAAAAAAAAAAATTACAAAATTTTTGTACCCATGTATAATGCGCACCCCAGATTTTAGGACAATAAATTAGTTACATTTTGCGCACTATACACGGAAAAAAACGGTAAACAAAAACAAAGACAGATTTCCATTCATTGGCAAGCAATGGGCTGTAACACTCATTAGCAAGTGGTAGGTGCAAGGGACAGCTTGAAGGTCATATCTGTTATCAACATTGCACCGTACATTGAAACGTAACCAGAGGGATTATTTCGGCAAATACAAGACTGGACACAAAAATGGGGGCACCGGATATTTATCAAATTTTACAATAGTGCTCCCTTTCCTATCAAGACTACAAGGCGGAACTTCCGGAGGTCCACTTTAACAAAGACGTCTTGAACAAATAGGCCCTTGACAACTTGATAGGAACACAATGCAGCAATTGAAAGAAAGCAGGGAACTTAATACAATCAAACTGACGGAACAACGAGGAATACCTGAACACACGGGGTTGGAGAGCTCTGATTGGGCAATGCAAGGGAACAGGTAAACGAGCGCAGGTGGACTCAGTAACCGAGACAGACGCATACAAAAGGAACACAAGGAAAACATGAAACAATTCTAAATCAAAACCAAATCAAAGACAAATCATGACAGTGACTACCTAGCTAGCTAGTTATATTAAAGCTAACTAGTTACTAACTAGCAGGGGTCGCTGATAGTGTAGGGTAGGGGTGTCCAAACTACGGTTGGCCCGCGGTCCAGTTTTTATTGGCCCGCAGCAAATTCTGAAAACATAATTGAATATGGCCCGCACGAGAAGCTTGAGCTCACTTCTCAGTTTCCACACTAGATAGAGCCCGCCACACAAAGCGTTTGACGTCCCATTAGCAACCCCCCCAGTATTATGCAAAAAATACGGTACTATGCATGTTGCTTAGTGCGACTTCTGGCATTTCTGTTAATGTTCAATATTCTGTGTTCAACAGTGTGGTGGGACAGTTGGATGTCTAATACCGTTCGTTTTTAGTTTGTCATTTTCAGGAGACAAGATTTCAACAATGTCACTGAGGCATTTTTTAACGAACTCCCCTTCATTGTAGGGCTTTTTAGCCCGTGCAATGTTCCAAGCCAGTTGATACGATGGAAGAAAAACAGATTTTTGGGAAAAACTGTACCTGTTTTTCCGCCTGACTTTTCAATGTCCAACTTGCGCTTGCGAAATTCAGTCCCTTTTGGAAAGTCCTTATCGACGTTAGCATAGAGTGAGCTGAAGTGGCGCTAAAGATTTGAAGCTTTGAAATGCGCTAATGCCGTCTGACATATCAGGCAGAATGGCTTTCCATTACGTTCAACAAAAGAATATACACTTTCCCACTCTGTCAAAAACGACCGGTGTTCATCTTCATATTTTCGTTTAGCTGTACATTTTTTCCCTGCCATTTTGAGAGCGAAATTGTTTGCTCGAATGGGTTTGCCCCTCCCACTTTGCATGCGCGTTTGACGAAAATACCAGATTGAACTCAAGCGAAGCGAACATGCACAAAAAAAAACACAAACACAAATGTTGATATGAACGTAAAAGAGCCGCATGCGGCTCGGGAGCCGCGGGTTGGGCAGGCCTGTACATACTGCCTTGGATGACTAGTATACCGAAGTACCGTATTTTCCGGACTATAAGGCACACCTAAAAACCTAAAATCTTCTCAAAAGCCGACAGTGCGCCTTATAGTCCAGTGCGCCTTATATATGGATCAATTGATGAATTTGTTGATCCATACTGGTTGTACACAGTGCTCTGCCAAAATGTTTTAGTACGTTTTAGTATGACTAGTAAATTACAAGGTCGCATCGCTTCCCAACATTACGGTAACTGTAGTCAGGGGGCGTCACCGAATAGCTGTTGTACCCGTGAGGCTATTTCATTTCAAAATAGGCTGCTCCGTTAATGTTTCGAGTAAATTTACGGATTGATATGGAAGGGAAACATAGGTAAGAAGTACCAATGTGTTAGATCGAACTTTAGTCAGTTCCGATCATTTTATAGGAGATCGTTTGAGAAACGCGATTGTTTACACTTTGCTGAGGCTCATGGGAGATTGCGAGCTGAGGCTCATGGGATTTTGCGGATGGCTAATGCTATAACGATAGCTGCTATACGCACCAAGCTATTTCATGTCAAAATAGGCTGCTCTGTTAATATTTCGAGTAAATCTACGGATCGATATGGAAGGGAAACATAGGTAAGCAGTACCAATGCGTTAGATCAAACTTTAGTCAGTTCCGATCATTTTATAGGAGATTGTTTGAGAAACGCGATTGTTTACACTTTGCTGAGGCTCATGGGATATTGCGAGCTGAGGCTCATGGGATTTTGCGGATGGCTACTGCTATAATAATAGCTGCTATACCCAGCAAGCTATTTCATGTCAAAATAGGCTGCTCTGTTAATGTTTCGAGTAAATCTACGGATCGATATGGAAGGGAAACATGGATAAGTAGTACCAATGCGTTAGATCGAACTTTAGTCAGTTCCGATCATTTTATAAGAGATTGTTTGAGAAACGCGATTGTTTACACTTTGCTGAGGCTCATGGGATATTGCGAGCTGAGGCTCATGGGATTTTGCGGATTGCTAATCCTATAACAATAGCTGCTATACGCAGCAAGCTATTTCATGTCAAAATAGGCTGCTCTGTTAATGTTTCGAGTAAATCTACGGATCGATATGGAAGGGAAACATAGTCAAGTCAAGTCAAGTTTATTTGTATAGCCCTAAATCACAAGCAGTCTCAAAGGGCTTCACATAGACAGAAATTGACAATTATTCTCAAAGCATCCCCTGATCTTAAGCTCCCAAAAGGGCAAGGAAAAACTTAAACACCCCTACCGGGGGAAAATGAGAAACCTTGAGAAGGGACCACAGATGGAAGGATCCCCCTTTCAGGATCACCAGGTTGAAATGGATGCAGAGAGGGCTCAAATGATACAACATGAAAATCAATGAAATAAAAAGTCAGAGCAGAGGGCTGCCGAAGGAGGCCTCAATTGTCCTGGCAGTGTCTTCGAGGAGGTTGAGCTGCAGTTCCCCCATCCTGAATTGGCCCACGAGAATCCAGATAGCCGCAGATAGGTAAATAGTTCCAATGCGTTAGATCGAACTTTAGTCAGTTCCGATCATTTTATAGGAGATTGTTTGAGAAACGCGATTGTTTACACTTTGCTGAGGCTCATGGGATTTTGCGGATGGCTAATCCTATAACGATAGCTGCTATACGCAGCAAGCTATTTCATGTCAAAATAGGCTGCTCTGTTAATGTTTCGAGTAAATCTACGGATCGATATGGAAGGGAAACCTAGGTAAATAGTACCAATGCGTTAGATCGAACTTTAGTCAGTTCCAATCATTTTATAGGAGATCGTTTGAGAAACGCGATTATTTACAGAGGGCTTGTTGGTTATTGGCTAGTGGGTGCATACCGCAACCCTAGTCAACCTCAGTTTGTTGCAGTATAGCTTCTATTTTATGCGCCTTATAGTCCGGTGCGCCTTATATATGGACAAAGTTTTAAAATGGGCCGTTCATTGAAGGTGCGCCTTATAACCCGGTGCGCCTAATAGGGCAGAAAATACGGTAGCTTAAATAGCTTTAATACTCTTTGAAAGTTTCTGTTCATTCATAAAACTTGAAATCAATTTTATTGGATTCCTTGACCACAAAAGGTATACTTTGACAGCAAATGTGTCATTGTAGCAGTAACAGAAGCAAAGACGTGCTCCAGAATATATTTGGCAAATTGGTGGCTGTTTTGAAAAACTAAATGTTTCCCATTGAAAGATGTGATTTCATTTGTGTACTTCCATACCAAATAATAATAATAATACATTTTATTTATAAGGCGCCTTTCAAGGCACTCAAGGTCACTGTACAAACATAAAATAGCATACACAATTAAATGAAAAAAAGAATATAAGAGCAAAGAAACATTTGGACATTTGTGTCATGACTTGAAGTCAAAGGCCTATCTTTGGGCAAAATTTTTGCTTCTTGTTCTAAGGCAGTGCTTCTCAATTATTTTCTGTTACGCCCCCCCTTAGCAAGAAGAAAACTATTCGCCCCCCCCCCCCCCCCCCCCCACCGTGACTATCCTAACTTGTCTTGTAAGTCGTAAAATGTTGCACTGTCGCAAACGTCACAGAAGTAACAATGAGAGCGCCACTGCCCTCTGCTGGGAAGATGCGCAATTACACTTCATTCTAGTACTGCAAAAAAAAAAGCCTGTTCCCCAGGGTCACACGCGCCCCCCTAGGTATAGCACGGCGCCCCCCAAGGGGGGCTCGCCCCACTATTTGAGAAGCACTGTTCTAAGGTAACAGTCCAGTTAACAATTTACATCCTCTTACAATGTTTGACTTTGATATGATTTGATCTAATAATTAGATGATGCAAACACAGTCTTGTTGATAGGACTGTGTGCACGACTTCAACATGCTTAAGGAGAGCTTCAACACGGAAGTGGAAAAACTATCAAAGTGAGTGTCCTCAAGTGCACACACTTAAAACAGCGCATGTGCCTTGTTATGTGTTCCTGTGCAAAATATGTGATTCCATTTTGTGGTTCAGGTTCAGACACCCGAACATTGTGGACCTGCTTGGATTCTGTCAAGGACCAAGTGTTTGTCTCATCTACACCTACATGGAAAAACGATCACTGGAAGATCAGCTGCACAGCGTAATCCATGCATACACACACACACACACACACACACACACACACACACACACACACACGCACACGCACACACAAACATGCATAGAGATGTCTGCGTGTGTGTTTAGGTGTCTTCTGCTCTCACATGGGATCTGAGGGTCCGCATTGTTCATGAAGCATCAGCAGCATTGCAGTACCTTCACTTTCCTCCAGAGGAACACACGCCTGTAATCCACGGAGATGTGAAAAGGTTGACACAACACAAAAAAACATACATTATTATTATTCCATCTATCCATTTTCTGAACCACTTAGTCCCCACGGGGGTCGCGGGAGTGCTGGAGCCTATCACAGCCCTCATCGGACAGTAGGCGGGGGACACCCTGAACCGGTTGCCAGCCGATCGCAGGGCACACAGAGACAAACAACCATTTGCACTCGCACTCACACCCAGGGACAATCGGCCTACCAAGCATGTTTTTGGGATGTGGGAGGAAACCGGAGTGCCTGGAGAAAACCCACGCGGACCCAGGGAGAACATGCAAACTCCACACAGGGAGGGCCGGAGGTGGAATCGAACCCGCACCCTCCTAACTGTGAGGCGGAAGTGCTACCCAGTGCGCTACCAAGCCGCCCATTATTATTATTATTGGAAATAATTAATTGCATATCCAGAATAACCAGAAAATTTCACACAAATTTCTTTTCTTGCTTTTCACTGGCCTTCCCTTCTCTTTGCACATACATATGAGTTGATTTCAGTTAAGACTGCGAGGTCACACATTATCACACAGGCTAGGCAGAGCCGCCCCCTTGTAGGCCAAGAGTACCGTATTGGCCCGAATATAAGACGACCCTGATTATAAGACGACCCCCTCTTTTTCAAGACTCAAGTTTGAAAAAAGACTTTTTGAACACCAAATTTAATTTTTATACAGAAAATGATTACATCTGAAACAAATAATTATAACAATATATTCGAGAGAAAAAGCATGTTATTTTGCCTTATTCAAATCATGCAAAAACTGTCTATCACATTTTAATATCTAAACATTTAAATGTGTAAACTAAAGTGCAATCACATTTGTGAATGACTGGCTTCTAGTTTTCGAAATGTAAATAGTGATAAAACAACAAAATTGCAATAACTGCTTTAACCATCAAAGTGAAGTCTAACTGTAGTTTTGAAACAAATCTGAATAAGGAAAAACATTGCAATAAAATGATGCAAACTGCTCCCGCTATTGTTGGGGATAGCTGGATAGCCAGCGGACTTTGTTGTGCAGCAGGAGATCGGCATATTCGCTATCAACTTCATCTAGCAATTCACGGAACTGGCGGTGGTTTAATGCTTTTGCGATTATTTTGTTCACAATATGGATGACAAGGTTCATTACCTCCATACACTCTGGTGGGAATGTTTACACACACAGCGCCTCTGCAATATACAATGGAATGCAAGCAAATTTTGATCCAATGCTTTCTGTCGTAAAGTCACAAACGTTTGCGACCCTCACATACTCTGTGCACCGTCTGTAGTGACTGAAATCAGGTGGCCAGTGTCTATCTCTGCCATTTAAACACTGCAGCACAACCTCGCAGATGTCCCCCCCCCGTGTGTAGCCTTTTAGTGGTATCGATTTCTTCATGTACTCGGCATCGGTGAATGGTTTTCCGCGCTTTATTATCTCCCGGGCTGCAACAAAAGTTGTAGAATTTGGAGATGCAATCCCTCAAATTGCACCTTTCCTCCCAGTTCCAACTGGGTGATCGGCAGAACATTTAGCATGCTTTAGCTGAAAATGTAGCTCCAAATTGCTCTTCTTGTTATATTTGACAACTTCTCATTGCAAATCAAACATTCAGGCAATCCTTCAGCATTGGCAATGAAAGCAAATAGTTGAGTCCATTCTTTCTTAAACCCTCTGTTCTCAGCAATCTTTCTCTTTTTGCCTTTTGAATCCATGGCCCGTCACTCTCACACCTGTTTGTTTACAACTCGCCTGTGCTGTGTCGCTTGCTATGACGGAATTTTGCGTCATTCTGAAATCCTGTATTTTAAATATATTTACAACTACCGTATTTTCCGCACTATTAGGCGCACCGGATTATAAAGCGCACCTTCAATGAACGGCCCATTTTAAAACTTTGTCCATATATAAGGCGCACCGGATTATAAGGCGCATAAAATAGAAGCTCTACTGCAACAAACTGAGGTTGACTAGGGTTGCGGTATGCATCCACTAGCCAATAACCAACAAGCCCTCTGTAAACAATCGCGTTTCTCAAACGATCTCCTATAAAATGATCGGAACTGACTGAAGTTCGATCTAACGCATTGGTACTGCTTACCTATGTTTCCCTTCCATATCGATCCGTAGATTTACTCGAAACATTAACAGAGCAGCCTATTTTGACATGAAATAGCTTGCTGCGTATAGCAGCTATCGTTATAGGATTATAGGTCCCCAACCTTTTTTGCGCCACGGACCGGTGACATGTCAGAAATATTTATTTAATATTATTTATGGTTAGTTAGCTTGTCGCCACATATTAGCTTTGCGGGCTCGACTGGGGAAACATGTCACGTGACCGGGACGAGTGTCTTGACCTGAATTAATTGATCGTCGATAATTTTTTTTTTTTCTGTGCGGCTTGGCGGCCCGGTACCAAGTGACCCACGGACCGGTACCGGTCCGCGGCCCGGTGGTTGGGGACCACTGATCTAACGCATTGGTACTACTTACCTATGTTTCCCTTCCATATCGATCCGTAGATTTACTCGGAACATTAACGGAGGAGCCTGTTTTGACATGAAATAGCCTGGTGCGTATAGCAGCTATCGTTATAGCATTAGCCATCCGCAAATTCCCGTGAGCCTCAGCTCGCAATCTCCCATGAGCCTCAGCAAAGTGTAAACAATCGCGTTTCTCAAACGATCTCCTATAAAATGATTGGAACTGACTAAGTTTGATCTAACGCATTGGTACTGCTTACCTATGTTTCCCTTCCATATCGATCCGTAGATTTACTCAAAACATTAACAGAGCAGCCTATTTTAAAGGCCTAAAGCGCTTGGTAAAACACTCTACTAAAACCTAAGGGCAACTCTAGAAGCACTCGTGAAAACCTGAAGTGTTACTGAAAATTCAACAATATTGTCAACGCTTACTAAATAATTGATAGCTCAGCCACTGTAGCAGAAAGATTATTCCAAAAACATTTCAGATCTTACACTTGTGGCGTTCACACAAACCTGAATTTATGTCTGTAAACATTCAATATAATTATTAAAAGTTCTACCTTTTTCCAACGGGACAGGTGCGTTTGAAACAGCCTACATTAAAATTCTGAGTAGAAGCCTTCAAAATGTTCTTCTTCGTCCCCATTGTACCCAAACATATTTTTAGCCACAAAACCTGATCTAATGGTTTCCCCGGTTCAAACTCCTCAAGCATGTCACTAACTTTGAAATTCCTAAAGCTACCATGCTCGAAAAATATTCCTGCAGATTCTACGAGCCAACGGCGCTGTCACGTGTTCTGATGCATTTCTTTGGCTACGAGAGAGAGAGAGTTAGTCAAGGAAAAAAATGATGTGTTCACGGCCTTAAAGGAAGAAATGCGCAACATGACACTGGCTCAGTGCTTGAAACGCTCCTGTCTTATATGGATTAAGGTTTTGCGAGATTTCCCGTCCAATGTGTTCATGAATGAAATCCCTTCGCGTGATGCGTTGCTCTTACCGTGTGGCTGCACAACATACGTAAATGGTATGTTCAAAACCGTTATACCCTTAATTGTTTGCATCCCATGTGGGGTCTCTCATAATTTAAATCAGCTGACAATTTTAAAATATTTCAGTGTGCCCCAAGCTTTATTACAGTAGTAGATAGTGAGTGCCACCTTGTGGAATCAATGAGGTGACGAGCAAAACCTATTGTTTAATGATGACATAACATGACTTTCTGACAACGTGGGCCTCGATTAAATGGTATTGTGTTGTATTGATATTGTACTCGTTTATTGGTAACAACTGTTTTTGAAGCTAATGCTTTTTAAGGGGAGAAAGAGATCTTAATGAATGACTGTATTGACATGTTACAAACTGGAATTGGTAACCAGGCCAATTTCCACCTCTTAAAATACATTCACGCAAAAACGACAGCGCAAATTTTAGTCAAGTTGTTTATTATTACTCTGCACTATGTCTGCAATATTGTAAGCAGTTAATTTGGGCGATTGTTTGTCAAGGGAAGAAAATAATTACCCTTGAAGAGAGTCAGCATTTGAACATAGAATTAGACCATACTTCAAGAGATCTAGCCATATGGTCACATCAAGTAGCTGACTTGGTTCTCCATTGCTTCCACTTTTTGTTGCAGTTCAAACATCCTTTTAGACCGCCACCTGGTAGCAAAGCTTGCTGACTTTGGCTTGGCTCGCTTTGTGTCTCCAAACTCGTCGAACCGTCTGGTGTCCAAGACGACCACACTGGGCCAAAAGTCCAAAGTGAGGGGAACACTGGCATACCTGCCGGAGGAGTACATGAGGGATGGACAGCCAGGGACACCGGTGGATGTCTACAGCTTTGGTGTTGTGAGTCCCTAAAATATGCATTACTTTAGCTCAGTGGTTCTTAACCTGGGTTCGATCGAACCCTAGGAGTTCGGTGAGTCAATGTCAGGGATTCGACAAAGCCTCCACTGAGAAGGTCCGAACAAACTTATCATCACTTATCGTGTAAATTCTGATTTGCCAGTATGTAATTTGTTGTGAATTCATGCATTGTGTTGGTTTTGTTCTTTGAACAAGGTGATGTTCATGCACGGCTCATTTTGTGCAGCAGTAAAAAAACATCTATGTCTTGATTTAAAAAAAAATTTTTTTTTAAAAATTCACTAACGAGGGATTCGGTGAATATGAAATATGAAACTGGTGGCGTTCGGTACCTCCAACAAGGTTCAGAACCACTGCTTTAATCAAATCAAATACATTTTTATTTGCCAAGTTTGAGCATGCCAAACAAGGAATTTGATTCCGGTACATCTCGTTCTCTGTACAACATTTATGTAGCTAACAACATTCAGGACCTGTGCAAAAATTGACAATTATTCTCAGACATTTCCTGATCTTAAACTCCCAGGAGGGCAAGGAAAAACTCAAAACTTCTACTAGGGGAAATGAGAAACCTTGAGAAGCGACCACAGATGGGAGGATCCCTCTTCCAGGATGACCAGGCTGGAATGGATGCAGAGAGGACACAGTACAAATAATATAGACAATTCAAAGATGAAGCGTCAAGAGTATGATGTTAGTGCACAGCAATGTCTCTGAGACTAAGAATGGTGTGAGTTCATCAGAGCGACAGCCTGGGGGAAGAACCTGTCTCTATGTCTGCTGGTTTTGGCGTACAGCACTCTGTACCGCCGTCCGGATGGGAGTAGTTCAAACAGACTACAACCTGGGTGAGAAGGGCCTGTAGAGATGTTACTTGCACGTTTCCTGGTCCTGGACAGGTACAAGTCCCGGATAGATGGGTGGTTGGTCCCGATTATCTTTTCTGCAGTCCTGATTCTCCGTTGCAGTCTGTGCTTGTCTTGTTTGGTGGCTGATCCAAACCAGTCAGTGATGGAGATGCAGAAGATGGACTGGATGATGGCAGTATAGAAGGTCTTCAGCAGCTCCTGTGGCAGGTTGAACTTACTGAGCTATCTCAGAAAGTACAACCTCTGCTGGGCCTTCTTCTAGACAGAGTCTATGTGGCTGGTCCATTTCAGGTCCCGAGAGATTGTGGATCCCAGGAACTTGAAGGTGTCTGTGGAGAGAATAGTATTACTGTGGATAGTGAGGGGTGAAAGTGATGAAGGATCTCGCCTGAAATCCACTGTCTTGAGCGGGTTCAGCTCCAGATGGTTTTGGCTGCACCAGCCGCTCCACCTCCTGTCTGTACACAGTCTCGTAACCGTCCCGGAACTGGTCATTTTTTTACATTTGTCTCTTGTTCCTCAAGGCAACATGATACAGATCCTCACATTGTGTGTGCGCGTGTGCATGTGTGTGTTGCAGGTGTTGCTGGAGGTACTGACAGGTCGGCGAGCTCTGGAGGAAAACAAGAAGTTGGGAGATATTTACCTGGTTTGAACTTTTACTCCTACACAAGCTCGCGTGTGAGCGTACAGACACTCATAAATGTTCGTGTGGTTCCGCAGAAGGACGTAATCCAGGAGGTTTGGGAAGACCCGGCAGATTCTTACACAGCGGCCTGGAGTAAACAGCTGGATCGGCGGCTAATCACTGGTCAGTGTTTTCCTGTTGGGCTACCCTCTGATCTCATAGAGTCTCTTTTGACCTATTTTTCGGCATCAGCAGGGGATCCCACAGAGCTGGCTGGGAGCATGGACATGGTGGAGCTGGCCTGTAGGTGTCTAGAAAGGAAATGGAAGAAGAGGCCCGCCATGACGGAGGTTTGTTTATAACTAGAGCAGCTATAAGAGGCCCAGCCCCAGTCACTTTAAAATATCGGCGCATTGGAGGTCCATTAAAAACAAATGGAAATGCTGTTAAAAGGATAGTGTGTATGTTTTTGCCACCTACTGGTGAATTTATAGAATACAAATGACCTAATTTGAAGTGCATGCATTTTGAAGCACACACACTATGGTGCCTCACAAAGAAGTTTCCAAGCCTACTACCCATTTCTTCAGCTGAGGTGCAAGCCAAATGCCATCACAAACAACGTCTAGTATTGCCTCGTGGCGAATTACGTACTTTATATTTGTTACACATGCTGTCATCATTGATTTAGCAAATTTGTGATGGGATGATTGTTTCCTTTGGGTTGATGGGGCAGCACACAAGCTACCATTTCGCAATTTCTTTCCAGCTAAATGACAAACTATTTGAGGACCCACGGGACTTGAACTCCGATCGCTGGTTTTAGAGTGCTCAGGCCCAGTCAAAGGGAGGCATATGGTTTCATTGGGCAGCACAGGAGCTTTTTCCTCGGCATATGACCAAATATTTGAGGTCCCTCCGAGACTTGAAGTCAGATCACTGGATTCAGAGTCCAGAGTGCTAACCATTACACCATGGAACCTTGAGGTTTGGGAAGGCATATGGTTTCATGGGGCACCACACAAGCTACTATTTTGCAACTTTTCCCCAGCACAATGACAAAATAATTGCGGTCTCACTGAGACTTAAACTCAGATTGCTGGATTCAGAGTCCAGAGTGCTCACCATTACACCATGGAACACTGTCAATAAGCCAGGAGGAGTATAACTTTTCTGAGCATGACGTAGAAGGCGCGCTTCACTAAATTAACAAAATTAGTGCAGGCAGGCCTTACTCACTAATAGGGCTGTACACAAAGTACTGAATTGGAATTTCCAAATGTTTTTTCCAGGTAAATTATTTCAAATTCGAGGCTCCACCATTACTTGAACTTGTATTCCTAGAATTAGAGGCCCGGGTGCTCACAATCACACCATGCAAACATTACATAGTAATTCAGAAGAGCATCGAAGCGCTGAAGTAAGTTTTACCAGTTGACAATGCAACTTGGAGCACATGTTTATCAAATATAATCAAGGTTATTCAGAGCAGACAGATCTTTTTTTCTGACATTAAATGTAAACTAGTGCTTCGACCAAAACAAAACGCCAGCACCAAAATTAATTTTCTTCAAAACATTCAATATTTGGTTTAAAGGTCAGTGTTGAGTCAAGTACACATTCATCAAGATTCTGAATAGGTCTACTATCATTTGGCAGGGAGGAGAATTTTCCGTGGATCCGCGGATTTCCGTGTTTTTTTCCGTCTAAAGTACTTTCGTGAATCGTGTAAATACGTATTTTTTTTATATATGGGGGGGAGCGGCCGGCCAGCTGGTTGGGCAACGTTAGCCTCGGCGACTCACGAGCATCCCCCCGCCCGCCGCAACGGCAGATAGATATATAGATATATACACACACACACACTCGGGAGAACTAATAAATCTAACTTAAAGAGATATTGTTTTCGGAAATGTAAATAACAAACCACAATAGAGCATGCTGAGACAGCATATAACTTATCCAACAATAAGTAATGGTCAACAAGGTCAAACGCTTCCGTAAGGTCAGCAAAAATTGACCCAGTAAGTATACCCTGATCAGCTGCCAAAAATACAACATTCATAGACTTTAAGAGAGCAATAGTTGTGGAGTTGTTGGATCTAAATCCGAATTGATACTGAGAAAGAATATGATTAGTGTTTGAATAATTATTTAATTTATTCATAATAATTTTCTTGAATACTAGAACATAAAAAAGAAATACAGTTTTTTTCCATGTATAATGCGCCCCCATGTATAGTACGCACCCTAAAAATGGCATGTTGATGCTGGAAAAAAGCCTGTACCCATGTATAATACGCACCCAAATTTTGACTCCTACTTAAGTCTGTAAACGTAAAATTATTTCAGAAAAAAGATCATCTTTGGGAACAACCGGATGTTATTCTGCCGGTCAGTATCACTGCGCATGCGCTAGCAAACTCGATAGCGAAGAAATGTTTCGGATTTGTGTAGGGTACATTGTGACAGCAAACGAGCAGGTGATGGAGCAAGCGTCTGATACGAGAGCATTGTGTTCGTATGGAGCGTGTTTGAAGTGAACAGCAGAGAAGAAAGCGCATCTGTAATGGCGGCCTCCGTATCATATTGGCTCGCGAGCCATAGGTCCCCGACGCCTGGTATAGGGGGTTGGCTCGGATAGTTATGCTCTTTTCGCCCTCGGGTGTTTTTCAGAACACAGGAGGGAAGATGTGGTTCTGTTTTGATTGCTTTACTGAATTATTGGCAAAAGAGTAACAGGCACTGTGGCTCATAGGGGCATACAGCCAAACTGGCAAAAGGGTATCGGCACACGTTCGGTCGTAAGGATGTGAGAGCAGGTGTGTGTGGTGTACATGGGTGAGTCTTTGGGTGTGTGAATGTGGTTTTTGTGTGTGTGATTCTTGTGCGAAGCATGTGAAGGGTTTGAAGGGTGTGTGATTCTGCAACAGACAGAAATACAGCATGTAAGTCAACGCTCAACTTCTGACGTCACAGAAACACTCGTAGACAGCACACATTATACATAACGTGACGGTTCCGCTATACTAAATATATATACTATGAATGAAATACTCTCTGCAACACACCAAACATAAGTCATTGAGACAACAGTAGACAGTAGTGAGGATGAAATGTGTATACTCACTTTGTGTCAAAGACGCACACGATCATAGCAACACATTCAGTCGATACCAGCAACTTTTAATTTACTGCTGCGCACAAGCGAGGTAACTCTCGCGAGACTTAAGGCGCGGTGACGTAACTGTCCAACATTTTAACATCAACATAGGAACCTTTCTAACATTTTCTCGATTTTCTGTTATCTCTTCTCTTATTTTCTTCTCTTTTCTTTCTTACTGCTATTTTTTATTTTTCTTCTTTGTTGTATCGCTATTTTTATTTTTATTCTCCGTGACAGGGGTTCGCTTTGGCCTGGGGAGTTAAGTTCAGCATTAGCTTTAAAGATATCTGGCGCCTTCTAGCGTTGTGAATGGGTATAATGTCTAGACCCCGAATGTAAGACGACCCCCACTTTTTCTTATTGCAATGCAAAAAACACCGTCTTATATTCGGGCCAATACGGTAGTACAGTAATCCCTTGTTCTTCGCTGGGGTTACATTCCAAAAAGAACCCGTGATAGGTGAAATCCGTGAAGTAGAAACCTTTATTTCTTACCATTATTATACAGGTATAACCTTGAAACCAAAGGACAAAATTAGTTTTCAGGCCCAAGCATTTGTTTCACAAAGAGAAGTAAACACTTTCTTCCACATAACTACAGTAAATTAATAATTTCAATCATCAATACAAAGTACGTACTATATAGTGCACCTCTGCGCTCTGACTCCGCTCTGTAGTGTCTTTTTCATCTGAAGCCATAATACAATATGAGCACAGTGAAATGTTAAACAAATCTGATAATGGAAAGCCTACAATATGGAAAGCTAATTTGATAATTTATTTCAGTTCCATCAGGCTCCGGACCACCTCTCACTTTCAACTCGGTAATGACTTGAAGAACTTCAGTGGCAATTATAGTCTGAAAATAAAAGGAATACAAAATGAACTTAAATTTGATATTAGTAATTAGATTACAGCATACAGAGGAGAAATACTGATTAAATGCAGAAACAATATGTTGTGGATCATTTACTCATTTTCTCATTGGCAACTCTAAGTTGATTAATCAAGGGTTAGATCGATAGGTTCATTAAATCTTTTATTTCACTTAATTTTACTGTCCCTCTGTATGAGATGAACATGTGCGATGCCCAATGTGTAATAAATAAATCTGAGTCGAGATGCCATATTCAACGTCCAAGGAATAAATAATTATTAATATACAGTGATCCCTCGTTTTTTCTGGAAAATGCGTTCCAGAACCACCCGCGAAAAACAAGAATCCGTGAAGTAGAAACAACATACAATAATCCCTCGTTTATCGTAGATAATTGGTTCCAAATACCACCCGTGATAAGTGAAATCTGCAAAATACTCTCTTCTGTACATTTTTTTTATCTGTACATTTTTTGTGTCAATAAATGTATATGAAACCATTAAAGTGCATATTTTATAATTAGAACATTAAATAATTGTTTCAAACATGTAAATATTACATTAACAGTATAAATAACATACAGAACATTTTGTATAAATATCGAAAATATAAATATTATACGTGTGTGTGTGTGTGTGTGTAATATGTTAACAAGAAGTACTGGGCAGGCTAACGCGTTAGCGGAAAGTTGCTAATTCGCGATCGTGCTAACACGCGAAAACGAACCTCTAAAGGAATTTAAACGAACATTTGGAGCAATACTACATTGTCCTAAAGGTTAGACACGTGATTGTTCATTTCTCTTGTTAGGAGACCCACTTACATCGTTAATGACTCCTGTACCACTCTAACTGACATACATAGACGAATGTAAAACAGGAAGTGGTATCGCCTGAAAACGGCCTTCAAAATAAATCATCCTACCTCAAATCAAAGCACGGCTGAATAATATAAATAACATGGAGAATTCTTAACACATACTGTAAATATGTGTTTAGAACAACTTTTATGATTATAATTTTTTTATAACAAGGTACCAGTGTACATACTGTAAATATGTTTTTGGAACTCTTATTATTATAACAATTCTTCTATAACAAGGTACAACACTGTAAATATGTTTTTAGAACTCTTATTATAGCATTTTTTTATATATAAAGGTACAAGTGTACGCACTGCAATTGTGTGGGCACTCCTTGCCTTCTGCTGGCGGGTGGGCAAGTTTTGTGCCATAATTCCTCAATTTAGAAGTTTTATTTTGACTTTTGAATTTTTTTTTTAAAAAATCCGCGATGTAGTGAAACCGTGATAAACAAACCGCAATGTAGAGAGGGATTACTGTATATGTATGATTTAGAAATGTAAACACCATTATATTGAAATTATCAACACATGGTGTATTTTGTTGGCCACTAGAGTGCGTGGATGCATTGCAAGTCAATTAGAAGTGTTAGGGTGGTGCTCACAAGAGTTTATCTTGCAAAGCAATGCAACGTGTCCACCTTCAAAAATACTATATGAGACTAACATCATGCATAGCGAAACCAAAGTCACGGTTGTGCATGTTTTTTTAAACAATCCCCAATACTTTTACGCTACATAAACCTTTCCCATTCCCTTAATAACCATTCCCACACTGATTGTGTACAAGTGTACATGTATTGTACCCCCTTCTGTACCTGTTGGTGCTTCTTCGATCACGCGTGGTCGGATGCCGCCTCCTGCGCTTGAACACTCGAATTAACGCTCTATCAGGGCTCATTACCGCTGTCCCAATACCTGGATGGCAGTGCTTTTTTCCCTACGTGCAAAGGAGCCAGCCACCCACCCCGCGCTTGTCCATAGTGAAGCACATTGCTCAGATGCACACCCCGCTCATTGTCGCTTTCTCCACGGCAGTGGATTTTTCCCTCGTGCGCGGCTGTGTCATGTCTCGCCCTGCTAGACCTCGCCTGTCGCCAATACAGAACTGCGCGTGTTAATCAGTGCTGATCGTCTGTTTGACATGTGTACGCCTGCCAACTGATTCCTGTTTGTCTGATATGCTGTGTAGAGGTACGCCTGCTGGTTGTCTGCCTTGACACACGCACACCTACCACCTGATTCCCGTTTGCCTGATCCGCTCTATAACAAGATGCCGCCACGACGCGAGCTCACTGACCGACTCGTCAGTCGCCTCTTGCACCTTCTCTGCTGGCGTTCTAGCCTCCTTTTTCCTCTTTTCGCATTCCCTAAACAAACAGTTCGTGTTAGACATGGAGGTCCTGCCTCGTTTGTGACAGGCTGGCTGCCGCACTTCCCGCGCTTGCCCGCAGTGACGCACATTGCTCAGAGGCACGCCCTGCACTGTCAGCACGTATTTAAATGCCGTTGTGGTATGTGACTTTACGTCACAGTACAAGAGTGTGACGTGACTGCCGTAAAACAGTTTGTTGGTCGGAAAAACGTTGTGTGTGTGTGTGTGTGTGCGTGTGTGTGTGTGTGTGTGTGTGTGTGACAGTAAATGACAGTGAGCACGTAGCCGTTGTCCGCGTGTTTGTGAACATAACATTGGCGACAAGGATGGAGCTTTCTTCATCACCTCTTCCACCGTTTCTTGCTTTTTCCGGGGAGCCACCAGTCCCGTGGTCCCACTGGCATGAGTCTTCTCAGACTCTTATTGCGGCCGTCGGGCGACACAACACTAGCAATGCAAGGCTAAGGGCGATGCTATTTTCACTGCCTGGGCACCAAAGGATAACGGATTTTCCGGTCTCTCGGCCAGCGACGAAGTATGCCGACTGTGTTGCCTTGCTCTCCGCACATTCCGCGGCCCCACAGAGTGCCATGGTACGGCGGATCGTCAGCCAGCAGCGGCCCGGTGAGTGGGTCCACCATTATGTCGCCATTCTCTGTGGGTTGACCAACCTGTGTAAATTCGGCGTCTTGGAAGAGTAGATGATTCGGGATCAGCTGACGGAGCATACGACCAACACGAGGCTGTGTGAGAAGCTGTTTGTGTCACAGGACGATACAACGCTATCTAAGGCGGTGGACATGGCGTTCAAGCTCGAGTCGGCTGCCATGCTCGTGTCCCGGCCAGAGCCCACCCTACTCCGCTGACTCAGACAGTGGCTTTAACGGCCCCGCTCTCCGGGGCTACCTCCGACGAGCTCGAGGTTAACGTCGCGGGGCGACAGGACGCCACACCACATCAGCACTGTGGGAATTGCGGCTCTTCGTCACACCCTACGCACGCCTGCCTGTCCGGCCATGGGACAGAGGTACCAGCAATGTGGTAGGTTAAACCACTTCTCCAGAGTGTGCCGCTCTGCACCCGCTCCTATCAGCCCCAGGTCTCGCTTATCCACTGCCTCTAGCCACACCACCATCCACTCTGTGGATTCCAGTGCAAAGCCGTTTCAGTGGTGCACAGTGGAGCTGGATGGAGTGTGCCTGCCACTGCTGCTGGACACTGCGGCCTCCAGATCTCTTTTGAACGTGTCCACGGTCCGTCGGCTCTTTTCCCGACTGACGATTGAGCCAGGCGCGGAGGACCTGTACGGCTATGGGCAGGTTAAGATTGGCATTGTTGGTACTGCCAACTTTGCGGTGCGCTACGGCTCCAGGACTCTCCCTGCATTCACCTTTCAGGTATCTCACCATGGGAGCAACCTCCTCGGGTTCGACCTATTTTGTGCCCCCGGCTTTTCCATCACGGACAACTTGGGCAACACCATACTGACGGTGACCGCACCCTGGTTGCAACGCTGGCCTTCCTGGTTTGCTGGGCTGGGCTGCCTCACTGCCTTTGACCACCAGCCGCTCCTGGATCCTGCTGTGACTCTAGTCATCCAGCCTCTACGTTCGCTGCACTCGCCCTGCGTGACGGGGTCACGGCCGAGTTGCAAAAACTCTTGGACGCAGGCATCATTGAGCGGGTGGACGCATCACCATGGATCTCCAACCTGGTGGTGGCGCAGAAGAAGACAGGAGGCCTACACCCCTGCATCAATCTCAGGCAGGTGAACAAGGCGGTGATTCCAGATAAGTACCCACTGCCCACAACAGAAAAGCTCTCTAGTTTTCTCTAAGCTTGATCTCCACCAGGGCTACTTCCGGGTTCCCCTGCACCCAGAGAGCCGCAACCTCACTGCTTGTCACTCACATGGCGGTCTTCAGGTACACGCGCATGCCTTTCAGACTTAGCTCCGCCCCCAGCTGTTTCCAGAAGATCATGGCCACTATCTTTGCTGGCATCCCTGGCGTGGTCGTGTACCTGGATGGTATCGTGGTTCATGGAGCGTCGTCAGCCCTACACGACGACCGCCTCTCCAAGGTGCTGGATGTTCTCTCCCGCGACAACCTCACGTTGAACGCTGAGGAATGCACCTTTTCTGCGTCCACCATCAAGTTCGTGGGCTTCCGTCTAACCGCTGACGGTCTCAGCCCGCTGCACTCCAATGTTGATGCCATCCTGCGCCTGCCTGAGCCCACCTGCCCGGCACAACTGTCCTTGTTCCTGGGAATTACTGCATTCGGTCCACTGGTGCAGCGAAAACAACCTGGAGCTGAACCCGCTCAAGACCGTGGAGACTACAGTGGACTTCAGGCGAGACCCTTCACCACTTTCACCCCTCACTATCCGCAGTAATACTATTCCCTCCACAGACACCTTCAAGTTCCTGGGAACCATAATCGCTCGGGACTTGAAATGGACCAGCCACATAGACTCTGTCCGGAAGAAGGCCCAGAAGAGGCAGTACTTTCTGAGACAGCTCAAGAAGTTCAACCTGCCGCGGGAGCTGCTGAAGACCTTCTATACTGCCATCATCCAGTCTGTCCTCTGCACCTCCATGACCGATCCAAACCAGACAACCACAGACTGCAACGGACAATCAGGACTGCAGAAAAGATCATTGGAATCCACCTCCCATCTATCCAGGACTTGTACCTGTCCAGGACCAGGAAACGTGCAAGTAACATCTTTACAGACCCTTCTCACCCAGGTTGCGGTCTGTTCGAACTACTCCCCTCCGGACGGCGTTATAGAGCCCTGTACGACAAAACCAGCAGACACAGAGACAGCTTCTTCCCCCAGGCTGTCGCTCTGATGAACTCACACCACTCTTAGAGTCTCAGTCATGGCTGTGCAAAAACATCCTGCTCTCCACATCTTTTTTGAATTGTCTACATTATTTGTACTATGTGTCCACTCTGCATCCATTGCAGCCTGGTCATCCTGTAAGAGGGATTCTCCCATCTGTGGTCTCTTCTCAACGTTTCTCATTTCTCCTAGTTGGAGTTTTTCCTTGCCCTCCCGGGAGTTTAAGATCAGGAAATGTTTGAGAATATTCGTCATTTTTTTATCCTGAGTGTTGTAAGTCACCTAAATGTTGAACAGAGGCAGTGATGTACCGAAGTCAAATTCCTTGTTTGGCACGCTCAAACATGGCGAATAAACATTCTTGAATTTTGAATCTTGAATTCTACCTGCGTTTCCTTCCCCACTACTCCGAAACCACAGCACCGCTGCATGCCCTCCTTAAACAGAATGCCTTGTGGTCTTGGACTCCTGCCTGCTCTGCTGCAGTCCGGCGGCTGAAAGCCCAGCTCGCCTCTCCTCCAGTGCTCCCCCATTTTGATCTGCAGAGCCCCACAATTGTGACCTGCGACGCGTCCAACACCGCGATGGGTGCCGTCCTGTCACATGGCACAATAATCCACAGGGCTATGCAGGTAAACTTGTAGTCTACCCGGTTTACCTAGATAGGTTGCCTATGTTCCAGTCTGTTACGTGATATTGCACTAACTTGTTGTCGTGGGTTGGCATTCTGCGAAGGGTGGTATGTGACTTTACATACAAGAGTGTGACGTGACTGCCGTAAAACAGTTTGTTGGTCGGAAAAACGGTGAGTGTGTGTGTGTAATGTAAAATAAACGACAGTGAGCACGTAGCCGTTGTCCGCGTGTTTGTGAACATAACAGCCGTTCTCACGTCACTTATAAACTCGCAAAATAACGCATTTGCAAAAGATGAAGCGCTAAGTGGCGAGGGATCTCCCATTAATAGTCACCTCGTGAAAAAAAGTTTGCCATCCATAGGCAAGCGATCTGGCTATTACTCAATAGTAGGTGGGAGTCAACGTCATGACGTCATCTGTCCCAACATGACGGCGTGCAATAAACAGTAGAGAGGGGGATTATTTTGGCAAAGACAAGACTAGACACAAAAATAAGAAGACTAGATTCTGATCAAACTTTACATTATTGCTCTCTTTCTCCAGCAAGACCTCAATATGGGACCTCTGGAGGTACACTTTAAGCAAAGACGAACAAAGCAAGCACAAAAAAACCAATATGGTTAAATTTCATTTGAAGCTGGGAAATTCAGGAGTGACCCTTCATTTCATGTTGAACTTTATAAAAAATACACAGTGACATGGGGAAAAAAGCTGTCTTTGTTGAGCAAAGTGAAAGCGTCTGAAAACGTTCAAAAGGAGACAGATGGCGTGCTGAGCACATAGTCCTGATTGTTGACCTTTGACCTCCTTTCAGGTGTTTAACAACCTTCAGGACATCAGTAACCTGGTCAGAAAGCACGACCGTCCTTCTCCTCACTGTGTTTCCCATGGATATCCTCACTCTTCAGACTCCAGTGTGGAGGTTGTAACCCAGCAGTTGTCCAATCTGGGACCCCTAGAGAACACCTACCACCCACCCATAGGCTCCCTCCCCACCCTCCCCCCTCCTCCTCCATTCTCTAAGAATTCTTTTCATTCTTCCATAGCTACTTCCCCCCTCCCTGTTCATTACTCCTCTCTACCGCCTTACCCACCCTCACTCCAGCCTCACGCTTCCTTCTTCTCACTCCCGCCGCTGACATCCTCTCTCCATGCTTCCTCCTCATTTGAGGGTCCTTGTGAAACTGATGAGAGTCGAGGTTTCTCCCAGTATGACCTTTCTGCTGGGAGCCAGTTCAACTCTGAACTGTTATCTTTATGCCCACCCACCGGCGACCAGAACCAAAATCGAGCTGGGCCCACAACGTCCCTTTTCAGAGAAACCTCTGAGGACGAGTACAGAATGGGACCTCATTTGTCACACATGCCCCCAAGTGGCCCTCATTTTGGAGCGGGACCAGGAGCAGGTCTACCAGAAATCTCCTCTCCTCCAGGTCTTCTCCAGTCAATATCTCCCCATACCTTAGGTAAGACTACAAAAATTGTCTGAAATGACGTCCATAAGTACATGCCTCACATTAGTGTATATCACGTCATGTTTTGCTCTGGACTTGTGGGCAACCAGATGGTGTGCAGCCTTGTGAAGAGTTCAGGGGACCGGAGGAGAGTGATGAGCTGGAATATCTTGCTGCTACACACACCTGACTGGTGAAGATGATTGAGGGGGGGGGAACATGAACAAGTCAAGTATGTATACCTCCACCACGGTGAACCTGGATTACATCCTACTTGTGACTCATTACACTTGCTGTCTGGCTGTCTTAAATCACAAAATTTGACCCCGGAAGCTCAAGGAAAATTCACGCTCCAAATGTCACATAAAAACTGATTCATTCTTCTTGATTGACATTCAGACATTCACAAATGTTATTGACAAATTTTACCAAAATGTACAGTTAAATGTTTTCATCATCTATTGTCAACAGTTTGTGAAACCGTTCATTGCATTGCACATATTTATACAGACAATCAATCACTTGTGTGGTGCATTGAGTGCTAATAACATGACCATAATTTCGTGCAATCTCTTGGAGACTCGGCCAAAGGCAACGGAATTGTCGTGTGTAGTGTTCTATAACTAGTTTTCCTGAGTGGCTGATCATTGGCCACTAGTTTTGCTGCTATTTGAAATTTGTGGCATTGAAATGTTGCTGATGTACTAACAGCCAATCACAAATTTTGTAACACATTTGAATTTGAAACGAGAGCCAGCCAGCTGTAGCAGAGCTTTTACTATTACAGTATTTATATATTCATATTGTGTTTTACAAGGTGGTACGTGGTGCACTGGTTAGCACGCCTGTCGTTCGATTCCGGCTCGGGCCTTCCTGCATGGAGTTTGCACGTTCTCCCCCCCTGCCTGCGTGGCTTTCCTCTTGGGAATCTGGCTTCTTCACACATTACTTAGACTCAATTGGGCACTCTAACTTGTCCTTAGGTTAGTTGTCTATGTGTCCTGTGATTGGCTCGCAACTCGTTCAAGGTACCCCGCCTATCACCCAAAGACTACTGCACACCCGCAACCCTTGTGAGGATGAAGAGGTTCAGGAATTGGATGGATGGAAGATGTGTTTTACAATGATATTTCGCTATGGTTATAATTTATTGCCATAAGGTGAAGTTTGGAGAGACTGTTGTTAAAATCCATGAGAGCTTTCACAACATTTTCGAGTGGCAGCTCGCTGCAGAGCCACTGGTTGGAGCTGCTTCAGAAACACTCCAGCCCACCAGAATCAATCCCGCCCACTTTCCACCAAAGACAGCACCGTCGACTTCTTTTTTTATTTTTCCAATTCATTTTACTTAATTGCAAACGAATGGATTTACAATCTAGTCGAGCAAATAATCATTTTTTTAATATTACCGTAATTTTCGGACTATAAATCGCGTTTTTTTTTTTCATAGTTTGGGCGGGGGGGGGGGGCGACTTATATGTGTTTTTTTTCACAAATTTGTACTTGATCATTAACACATCACTTACTTACAAGTATAGTTGACCACTTCACATGTTACTTTTAGTATAGTTGATCACTTCACATGCTTTGATATCTTTATCTTGAACATATTCAAAACATGAAAAATAGAGAGAAAAAATCAAATAAAGTAATTAACCCTTTAAAGCGCCATATCCTCTGGCTGGACATGTCCTCTGTCACCAGGATGACATAAAGGACGAGAAATTTGATCGATGGATTTAATGATTTGGAGTGACACAAATGGTTTGATAATATTGTTGTTTATTAGGGGTGTAAATCGCAGGTTTTGTCACGATACGATATCATATCGATACAAAGAACCGCGATACGATATTTGCCGATATCTTAAAGCCTGCTGTGATTCATTCACGATACATCGCGATATAGTGCTCTACGATCAATTTTTTTTTTTTTTTTAAATAAAGAATAAAGAACAATATCCTGATTTATAACAATTCATACGCAAAATCAACAAGGTACTCCAAACTCTTTATTTAGGAAATTACAAGAGTATTGTAGTATACAATGTGCTTATTTTAACACTGAACTTTGATGTTGTGTTTTTTCTTTAAATATAAATATAGAGATTTGTGGTCCCTGAATATTTGATCACCGCATGGCAGGATTTACAAACTGCACGTGTCTTGCCCGTTGAGCCATCTTTTCTTTGGAATCCAAAGTGCTTCCAATCGAATTACTTGAAGCCTGAAGGGGAGCAAATTTCCTCGTCTTTTTGGACACTAGCCATAGCACCAGCCCAGGAGCCGCGTACTAGTTGTCAACTCCCCTTTCACGTGCCTGCTCTGCTCATAACACAACACGCCGCTCACTGCTCCCGGAAAGATGAAGCAAGCAACAATGAACTGGATTTCAAAATAAAGACGCGTCTAATGTCCGAGGTCAAACACGGCGGTATAAATCGATGTTTACGTTTAGCATCGATGCCAATAAATCGTAGAGCATTATATCGATTACCGTTTTTTTCCGTGTATAATTTATCGTCCGAAAATCTGGGGTGCGCATTATACATGGGTACAATTTTTTTAAAAATATATATATTTTTATTTATTTATTTATTTATTTATTTTAAGAAAATCATGGTACAACAAAACCAACAACAGGACTGACCGACAAAGACGTGGAACAAAAAGACAGGGTGACATTACCAAAGACAGGAACAGAAACCAAACAGACATCATGACAGTAACACATGCAATGATTCGACGGTGAGCGAGGGGCAGACAGGACTTAAATACAAAACACGTTACATTGATTGAGGTGACACAGGAAGGGAGGGGCGACGCAAACAGAAACTATGGCAACCTAGACACATAGCAAAACTGGGGACGAGACATGACAAATCTCCCTCGAAATAAAACTTGAAATCACCTTTCTTCTTGTTTGTTGTCAATCGCGCATCGCATTCAGCCATCCTGCCCAACACAATTAGTCAGTAAAATTCATAATCGACGACACATCGTTTGATGCGATGGTGCAATCCTTGATGATGTGTTATTGTCAAATATTGTTTGGTTTTTAATCTCCATCGCAAATCGGATATCATACGGAGGCCGCCATTACAGATGCGCAGAACGGATGCGCAAGACACGTCAGCTATATAAAGAGTGAGAAATCAGTTTTCTTCCTATTAGTTTCAATTCACAGTTTAATTAGCAGTTTCAATCAGCAAATAACAAAATGTGTATTACAGGTAATATTTTATTTCACAACACTTTGCCTTGTTCCTTTCTTCTCTGCTGTTCACTTAAAACACGCTCCATACAAACGCAATGCTCTCATATCAGACGCTTGCTCGATCACCTGCTCGTTTGCTGTCATAATGTACCCTACACAAATCCGTAACATTTGTTGCGGCTCCGAGTCACGACGAGGGGCAAGTTTTGGTTTACAAGGGTGTTTTTATTCCTCTTCAACGTCTCTCCCATACAGAGCCGCCTTTTTCACATGTCCGCACGTCACTTTACTCTCTTTTCATCTGATCGCAGTGGTGCCTTTACCGGCAGTCGGAGAAATCAACGCCAACAAAAAAAAATACATCCAGCCTAGTTAAGACCATACCAAAGACTATAAAAATGGGACCCATTGCCTCCCTGCGTGTGTGACGATCATTGGGACTTTAAAAAAATAATAATAATAATAATAAAATTGGGTGCGTATTATACATGGGTACAAGGCTTTTTTCCAGCATCAACATGCCATTTTTATTATACATGGGGGCGCATTATACACGGAAAAAACGGTAATCGATGTGTATCGATGAATCGTTACACCCCTATTGTTTGTGATTTGTGATAGTTACCGTTTTTTGCTATGTATAATGCGCAGAATTTAACTAATTTATTGTCCTAAAATCTGGGGTGCGCATTATACATGGGTACAAAAAAAAAAAAGTTTTTTTTTTGTTTTTTTTAAATCCGGATATGATACGGAGGCCGCCATTACAGATGCGCTTTCTTCTCTGCTGTTCATGTCAAACACACTCCATACGAACACAATGCTCTCGTATCAGACGCTTGCTCGATCATCTGCTTGTTTGCTGTCACAATGTACCCTACACAAATCCGAAACATTTCTTCGCTATCGAGTTTGCTAGCGCATGTGCAGTGTTACTGACCGGCAGAATAACATCCGGTTGTTCCCAAAGATCTTTTTTCTGAAGTAATTTTACGTTAACCGACTTAAGTAGGAGTCAAAATTTGGGTGCGTATTATACACGGGTACAGACTTTGTTCCAGCATCAACATGACATTTTTAGGGTGCGTATTATACATGGGGGCGCATTATACATGGAAAAAAACGGTATTTAAAATATAGTTTATGTATCGTTGTATGGGCCTGTGGAATAATTTGAACTGCGGCGCGGCACATGGCATTGTTGACAAAGGACGATCGATAAAAGACGAGAAATTTGATCGATGGATTTAATGATTTGGAGTGACACAAATGGTTCGATAATATTGTTGTTTATGTGATAGTTATTTAAAATATAGTTTGTGGAATAATTTGAACTGCGGCGCGGCACACGGCATTGTTGACAAAGGACGATCGATGGATTTAATGAATTGGAGTGACACAGATGGTTTTATAAACGTGTTATTTATGTCATAGTTTTTTTTAAATAACTGAATGTTACGTCAGGCCCATTCTCAGCTCCACGTTTGTGTTTGTCATGTTAGCATACCGTATAGTTTAGCCTGTTGTTGCTCGTTCATGTCTGTTCTTGGTGTTGGACTTTGTCGAATAAATTGCCCCCCAAAATGCGAATTACACTCCGGAGCGACTTATATATATGTTTTTTTTCACGTTATTGTGCACTATACTCCGAGCAGGATTTTTCCTATATTCTAACCTAACCCTAACCCTAACCCTATATTCGGAAGCGACTTATATGTGTTTCTTTTCACATTTTTGGGCATTTTATGGCTGGTGCGACTCATACTCCGGAGCGACTTATAGTCCGAAAATTACGGTAGTTTATTTTTATTGAAAATACTTTTAATAGTTTAAAACACACAAGGGTTTAACAGTTATAAGTTGTTTTTATTAAATACTATTTTTCTAAATTACCATATATTTAGAATTGCATTTCACGTTCAAATTAAGCTTACAAATCATAATAAATTTAGTAAAGATGTTTATATATGAAGCAGACAAGTAGTTTTCAAGTTCAGTACATTTCTTCACGCATTAACCAATCATTGTGAATAGGTAGCTTAGTAGACATGTTACCTGCGCACAGTAGCGGGCGGCCAGGGAGTTTTCCTTTTGCATTTTCTATTTAATTTCTATAACCACACTAGGGTAGATGGATGAAGAGATTTCATTGATAAATAAGCCTTAGAATGTTCATCAAAAATGAATATTTGCATCAACAGCAAAATTATTAATGCCCCTGTCCCCTCCCCTTCAGATGTCTACGATGAATTCCTCGCAGGCTATAAGATCTTTCATGCCCCATGCCATCACATATTACATTATATATTGCTATTTTGAACCGGTAGTTAATACTCGATTTTGTCACTGTAATTCTTCTGATGCACTGTAATTTCCGTGCTTGGGATTAATAAAGTATTCATCCTCACAGAGTTGATGTCAGAGACCTTAATCACCCCTCCCATGGTCTGTTTCTGCTGTCAGGAAAAAACTATCATAGTCTCAGTAGGCTCCAGTGCCGAAACAGTTTTAGGCTGTCAATACTATTAATGAACTACCGTTTTTTTCCGTGTATAGTGCGCAAAATTTAACTAATTTATTGTCCTAAAATCTGGGGTGCGCATTATACATGGGTACAAAAATTTTTTTACATTTTTAAAAAAAAAAATTTTTTAATTTTTTTTTTTTTTTTAAGTCCCAGTGATCGTCACACACGCAGGGAGGCAATGGGTCCCATTTTTATAGTCTTTGGTATGGTCTTAACTAGGTTGGATGTAATTTTTTTTGTTGGCGTTGATTTCTCCGACTGCCCGTAAACGCACCACCGTGCACGGGAAAGAGGCGGCTCTGTATGGGAGAGACGTTGAAGAAGAATAAAAACACCCTTGGAAACCAAAACTTGCCCCTCGTCGTGACTCGGAGCCGCAACAAATGTTTCGGATTTGTGTAGGGTACATTGTGAGACAGCAAACGAGCAGGTGATCGAGCAAGCCTTGTCTGATACGAGAGCATTGCGGTCGCATGGAGCGTGTTTGAAGTGAACAGCAGAGAAGAAAGGAACAAGGCAAAGTGTTGTGAAATAAAATATTACCTGTAATACGGATTTAGGTAGAAAACTGAACTCTCGCTCTTTATATAGCTGACGTGTCTTGCGCATCCGTTCTGCGCATCTGTAATGGCGGCCTCCGTATGATATCCGGTTTGCGTGTGTGCGAGAGCGAGAGAGAGCGAGGGAGAGAGCGCGAGAGAGAACGCTCAACCGTAGCGCGCCGCCGACCGCCCAACTGCACCGCGCTGGTCGATTAGTGTGACAGAGCCGTCGCTGAAATTTAGAAGATATTTTTAAAGTCCTGATGTACTTTCTAAAATTTAAGTGGACCTCAGTGCGCACTGCGCAGGGAGCTTAATTTGGTGCGGTCGCGCAACCGCAGCGCGCCGGGCGCTCACTGTCGCATTGCTTAAAGAGCGCCTTTGTGTTTTAGTCTTAACACCAAAGGAACAAGGCAAAGTGTTGTGAAATAAAATATTACCTGTAATACACATTTTGTTATTTGCTGATTGAAACTGCTAATTAAACTGTAAATTGAAACTAATAGGAAGAAAACAACTCTCGCTCTTTATATAGCTGACGTGTCTTGCGCATCCGTTCTGTGCATTTTATTTCACAACACTTTGCCTTGTTCCTTTCTTCTCTGCTGTTCACTTAAAACACGCTCCATGCGACCGCAATGCTCTCGTATCAGACAAGGCTTGCTCGATCACCTGCTCGTTTGCTGTCTCACAATGTACCCTACACAAATCCGAAACATTTGTTGCGGCTCCGAGTCACGACGAGGGGCAAGTTTTGGTTTCCAAGGGTGTTTTTATTCCTCTTCAACGTCTCTCCCATACAGAGCCGCCTCTTTCCCGTGCGCGGTGGTGCGTTTACGGGCAGTCGGAGAAATCAACGCCAACAAAAAAAATTACATCCAGCCTAGTTAAGACCATACCAAAGACTATAAAAATGGGACCCATTGCCTGCCTGCGTGTGTGACGATCATTGGGACTTAAAAAAAAAAAAAAAAAAAATTTTAAAAAAATTCATAAAAATTGGGTGCGTATTATACATGGGTACAAGCTTTTTTCCAGCATCAGCATGCCATTTTTAGGGGTGCGTACTATACATGGGGGCGCACTATACACGGAAAAAAACGGTAATAACTATATTCATTATTTTCTTAGTATGCATTATTGATTAGTTTGGGGTACCAGTCTTGTTCTGGTAAAACCATTTCTTTGTGAATTAAAAATGACAAGTTATTTTGTAATCTTGTCTCATGGCAATAGATATCTGCATGGATTATGAGCAGGGCTATGGACTCGGTCTGATTTTTGCACCGAGTCCGAGTCCGGCCTCTTGACCTCCGAGTCCGGCTGTCCATTTTTTCTGTTAATTCATGTGACTGCTTAGTCTTTATTCAAGGCTAATTTAGATCAAAATCTAAATAATTACAACAGTTTTGTGATGGCTTTGTCTTTATTAAACATATAAACGAATACAATTGTCAGGTCTAAATACCATCAGACATTTATTTACAAACTGGAAACAAAGAGGAGAAGACAACCAGTATTCTTTTGCTCGCGAGGAGAATTAGGTAGAGGGCCCAGTTCACAGTCCTCCACCAATTCTGACCTGCCCTACCGTCATCTCCTCTTTTTATATTGGGTTGCCCTGGTTACAAGAGGCGTTGCTACACTAAAGGGAGGGGAGAGTGTGACTGTAGCAACGCTGTTCAGCTAGCTAATAATGTTGTGTGGTGCGAGGCCGCATGGCCTTGGCCGATCCGTGACCCCAGGAATGCAGAGTCTGTTCTTAGATGGTTGGCAACCTCGTTCCCCGCTGCAATCTCCAAACCTGGATGCCGTGTCTCTGTAAAACAATGCTCTAGACTTTCTTGCTACATTTCATACAATAATAATAATGAGTAAATAATCAGATACCTCTCGTGCATACACTCCAACAAACGTTAAGTAGATGTGAGATAACTTGCATGAAGTCTACTTAAACAAACATTGAGTAAATATGGGATAACTAAAAACTGTCTCGGACAAAATCAATTAACAGAGAAAGGACTTCTCTTGAACTAACAAAGAACAAAGAACAAAGATGTTCTGTTCCTATAGTGAGGGCCTCTCACAGATAAGACAAGGAAGGGAGTATGAGGACTCCCCAAGGCTAGCTGGCACATATGTTGACTTGAGCGAAGATATGTGACCTCCGGTTTCAGGCCGACCAGCGCTTCAGCAAAACTAATTATTCTAACATTTCCCTCCTGTTTATCACATATTTGCTTAAATCCTCACATCACCGTAAACAACCACTTCTCTCGATTTTCAGTTGTCGGATCACATTTATGAAAACAAATATGTTTACACTCAAAGGATAAACGTCGCGTCGTCATCATTCAGAATCGCATGGATCGGGGAAAAAGTCCTCTAGCGTCTGTGTACAAATCCCGTCATCAACATCATTATCATCACCATCGTCATCATCTTGTCGCTCAGACATTAGACAGATCCGAGCCATCTTGTCCTCCATGGGCGATATTGCTGTAGTGATGAGACGGTTAAACAGAGCACGCAGGAAAGGAACACAACAACATCCACACAAGGTGAGTATAGCAGCAAATACTGCAACTGATATCAAAATTGAGGACACAAGGGCTTTATACTTCCCAAAAACATCCATCCATTTGTCCCACACTGATGTGTCCACACCAGAGTGCTCTTTCATTCTCGCATTGAGGGATGCAATAGCCCTCGTCAGGCTCCCATCAGGGGCGGTGTTGTTGGGGATGAAGGTGCAGCATTGTTCTCCGAACATTGCGCAGACCCCTCCTTTCTCAGACAACAACATATCAAGAGCAATACGGTTCTGGAATGCCATTAGGGAGGTTGTGGCTAGCTGTTCATGCAATGCCTCAAGCCCCGCTTGTGTCCAATTGCCCAATTTTTGCACATTGTAGTGGATGTAATTTATTCTGTCTACGTTCTTGTTCACCGTACACCACCAGTAAATGGAGGACTCCCATCCTGCCGCAATTTGGTCTACTAATTTGTATTCACTATAGGAACCCCTCTGGGCACTCCAATTGCATCTATGTAAGTTGGATCACTGTCGCCTTTCCAATTTAAAGATCTTTTGGTTCTACCGACTTTAACCCATCCCACCGGCAACACACTTTGTGCTCTATCCACAAGATCCATGGCAGTCACAGGATATATGGAGGTGGGCAAAATTAGGGTGACTAAAGCACAATTACCCGTTCGATTTCTTGGCAGACGATCAAAGATAGTACTATCGCCGCACCACCACCATATATCACTTCGTGACACAGGAACAAAGGATGCACCGGTGTCAATTTTTTCGCCGCACCAGTCATCTGACAGGTTTCCCAGCTTTTTTCCCGATCCAATCATGTTAATACATGTAAAATTTCCCTTGGCCACATTCTTTGAAAACAATGGCTTCTTTTTCTCAACAGTTGTCATAGGGAACACTTTATCCCATATTTCACAATCTGGGCTAGGGTTTGTAGTAGACATGACAGATTTCACACAATCTTTGGTCAATGGTGACGGTACAACATAAAGCAACGGTCGGGGGCCCATACAAACAACGCATTCCGTTTTTGCTGCCTGTGCAGCTTGTTTTACTAATAATAACCAATTGTTAGTTTTGCCAGTTACACCCGTAGTAACTTGAAACCAATTATCCACATTCATTCTTGACATATTTACTGCCACTACAGAAGGTACCTGTGGTAAAGCAATTTGAGCAGCAGTTCTCTGATCAGGTAAACTTTGATGGTGTATCTTTTGTGATTGTTTTTTATCAACCAATTTTATCTTTATCAGGCCCAAGGGGTATTTTCCTGATACATCCATGCCCAACACCAAATAAAAATCATTAATCGAGGACTCCCCCTTACAACCTGGTAATTGCAAAACAGAGGATCCCAGGTTCCCCGCTGTTCGAAATGAGTATGGGTTACTTTCAAGATTTGATATAGTCAATAAAATCGGATTGTACTGCCCTTCTTTCACTGGCAGCACTTGCCCTCTTGTCAAAGTAATTCCGTTCTTTAAAATCTTTTCCCATGATACAGTGTGAGTGGAAACGTGCCCCTTAGACCCAGTGTTCCACAGCACATTTGCCCACTCACTCCACGGTACTGCATCTACAGCAGTCGTTGTTAAAGTACACATATAAACATCATACTTCTTCCATGGCAGTCCAGATCCGCTACAGCGGATCACGCTGCAAAGGTCAAATTGATAGGTTACCGTGGTCCCCTTTTGGTGCAATATTTCTACACTACTGCCAGAAACTTTCACACATTTGTCTGTAGTTTGTCCTGCCGACTCAGTGTTTGGCTTGATAACAAGTCCGACATGTCTTTTAGGTCGGTACAATGCAGTATCAGTTTCAGAGGTGGTATGGTTGAATTGCTCACCCATCTCTCCCTCACTCATCATGACTGTGCGTGCTCCCACTGGTTTCCACAAATACCAAATTGCTAAAAATATCACAATGGCAACTATGGTAGCCACAAAGCATGCCACAGCCTCATTGATCCACCTCCTTGGCATCGGCATTTCACTGAGAGGTAAGGTCCCCTTAATCAGACTTTTGCTCACTTTTTCGGTCAGGCGTTACCTCAAAGGAAATGACCCTCTTACAATGTGTTAGGTGTATCCAAGTTGACCTCTCAGCTATTTTGAGCGCAGTTGGAGTGGTCAACAATACTTGGTACGGTCCTTCCCACTTGGGAGAATGCCAGTGTTTCTTTTTGATGCTCTTAATGAGAACCCAATCTCCTGGTTCCACTAATTCCAGTTCCTGTTGAGGGACAGAAACATCCTCATTAGTGGTCTGTGTTTTTTGTCTCTCAAACATTTTTCTCATATAATCTGCCAAATTTGAGTCCTCATCAGTTTCCCATTCGTTTTTAAAATATGGTAATCTATATTGTCGCCCGAACAATTTTTCATATGGGGTCAATCCCACAGTGCTTGTAATATCTATGTACAGTTTGACCAGGTCTAAACATTTTGTCCATGGTCTTCCAGTTTCTTCCATGCACTTTTTTAATCTGTTTTTTATTGTCCCGTTAACTCTTTCCACGACCCCAGCGCTTTGCGGGTGATAGGAACAATGATTTTTTAATTCTATGTGGAATATTGTACTTATTTTCTTTATCACTTGATTTACAAAGTGTGCCCCATTATCGCTATAAATTCTTTCTGGAATCCCGTATCTCGGTATTATTTCTCTACATAACGTTTTTGCCACTGTTATAGAATCCGGTGTTTTGGTTGGAGCCAATTCAATCCATTTTGAGAATGCATCTATTATGACCAGGCAATATTTTTTCCCTTCATCTCGGTTCAGTTCAATATAATCCATATGTATTGCTTGAAACGGATATTGTGGCTGGGGAAATTTTCCTCGCCTTGGTCTAAGATTGCCCTGTGGATTATGTTTAGCGCATGCGCTTTCTTTGTGGCGCCGTTGTGTGGCAGCCTGTGTCTTTTGTATACCCACTCTGTGGTATGAATACTGCTGGGGCCTGAATTTCCCCACCCCTGGGGATCAATAAATATTCAATCAATCACTCAAGCTCTACAAAAGTTTTTTGAATATGAATTAAATCCGTATGTTGTATAAACCTGGTTGACCTGGCCTACCATTCCCCCTGTTGATACATGCGTTGCGTCATGTGTCAATATTGCTGCCCATTTGAATAGATCCTTTGGCAAGACAGGTCTGCCTTCTGGTCATTTATAGATGTCATTCTCTATCTTTGCCCCTTTTTTTATCCAAAATTGAACTTCATTCTTTGGACTTTGCTGTTGCATATCTTTTAAAACGGTGTCAGTGATTTGATCTGTCTGTTGTGTGTATAAACGTGTCTGTGTCTTTTCTGCAGCAGCCTTTGCGGCCTTGTCTGCAAACTCATTTCCTCTTGACACCTCATCAGTCCCGTGTGTGTGTGCTGCACACTTGCATACCGCTACTTTCTGTGGTAATTGGACTGCTTCCAAAAGTTCTTTTAGTAACTTGCCGTGGGTCACCTTTTTGCCCGTAGAGGTTACCATTCCTCTATTTCTCCAATATTGTGCAAACACATGAACAGTAGCAAATGCATATTGACTATCTGTATAAATTGTTGCTACTTTATCTTTCATTAACTTACATGCTTCAGTTAAGGCGACCAATTCGGCCGCTTGCGCAGAGCAATTAGACGGTAAAGCTTCTGCTTTTAACACCTTATCTTTGGATACGACTGCATACCCAGTTAGCGTTTTTCCCTGTTCATTTTTTCTCGATGACCCATCTACATACAGTATTTCCCCCATTGCTAAAGATGTGTCCTGTAAATCTGTTCTACACTTGGCAGTTCTTTCGGCTAATTCTTGACAATCATGTTTTTCCCCATCCTCCTCACTTGGAATCAATGTGGCTGGATTTAATATTGTGCACCTTTCCAGGGTCAAATGTGGTTGCGACAGCAGGGTTGCCATCCATGACAAGTGCCTTGCTGGTGATAGGAATGTCATGTTGGTCTGTAACAGTAGGGCTGACACTGCGTGCGGTACCTTAAAGGTTAATGGATGAAACAGCACAATTCCTGCACTCGCTTCCACTGCCATGGATGCTGCAATTACTGCTCTTACACAATGTGGCAATGCACATGCTACATTGTCTAATTTAGCTGAGAAGTAAGCTATCGGTTGGTATTTATCTCCTGATTTCTGCATTAACAGTGACGTCATGAAATGACCCTTACAATCTACGGTTTGGATGAAATGTTTAGCATAATTTGGTAATGCTAAGGCTGAACTTGACACTAATGCTTGTTTTATCACACAGAATGCCTCATCCGCCTCTTTTGACCACTTGATTGGTGATGACATTTTTACATCTTCCTCATACATTAATCTCTGCAATGGTGCTGTAATTTCTGCATAATTTGGAATCCAATTTCTACAGTAATTTGTTAATCCTAAAAATGACATAATTTGCTTTTTTGTTATTGGTTTTGGCGCCTGCAGTATGGCCATTTTTCTGTCTGAAACAATAGTTCTTCCTCCTGCACTCAGGTTATGCCCCAAATATTTCACTTCTGACCTACATAACTGTAACTTGCTTTTGTTTACTTTGTGTCCTTCTTTTGCCAAATGCCTGAGCAATTCTATGGTATCTGTTTGACAACTTTCCTCATCGGGTGAGGCTAACAACACGTCATCTACATACAACAAAATCTGTCTTCCTCCCGTAGGTTGAAACGTGGACATGCTTGCATTCATGGCCTGCGAATAAATAGTAGGACTTTCGCAGTACCCCTGTGGTAATCTGGTGTGTGTATATCTCTGTCCTTCATATGTAAAGGCAAACCAAAATTGACTTCCTTTATCAATTGGTACAGAAAAGAATGCATTGCTAATGTCCACAACGGTGAAATACTTAGCGTCAGGCCTTAATGAGTTCAACAGCGTATGTGGGTCTGGTACGCATGGGGCTCTTTGGATGACAGCGTTATTTACTGCCTGCAAATCTTGCACCATCCTCCATCCTGTGGAAGGTGGCGCCTTTTTCACAGGAAAAATTGGAGTGTTGCAGGGCGAATCATTACATTTTACTATCACCCCTGCTTGGATCAACTCCTGTATTACAGGTTTTATGCCTTCCATTGCATCCGTTTTCAACGGGTACTGTCTAACACACGGCCTATATTCTGTTCTGGGTCTGACTATTACTGGCAAAACTCCTTTTATTAATCCAACATCAGTTGGTCCTTGGGACCACAACTGTGGAGGAATTTCTGTCAAGAATTCCTCTTCTTCTTGTGTTAAAAATACGGATCACATTTCTTCATCAGATCTCATGTGGACTTCCCCTTTAAAATGGGTGGTCCAATTTAGCGCTTTCCGTGTCATTCCGGTACGCTCACTTTTCCACGTGTTTATTGACGTTGCAACCCAATCTGTGACATTCTCTCCCTCTTCTACAAATTTCCTCATGTCTTTCCATTCCATATGCTTGCTTCGGAATAATGATACATGCAACGGATATCTCATCCGGTTTATTTTTTGGTCAACTCCTTTTGGTAATTTTATTGTTGCTGCCGCCATACTTTCAGTATCTGAGTACAGATATGTGATTGTGGCTCCAATTGGTGATACCTTCATAAGAGTGTCATAGTACAATTTGTCAGGTCCTGGAATGTTTTTGTACCAGGTGGTGACATGCAAGCCATCAGATTGCATTTTTTCTTCCGGTTTAGTCAGAGACATTTCTCCTTCATGGAGTAGTGCTTCTGCCACTCTCATCGGCTGTGTGTTTGGTACACTCAAAGCATAATAATAAAATGGTTGTCCCGTACCTTGGAGAACCATTGCATTGTTGTTCAACAATTCATTTCTTCTCTTCACCACTAACTTCCCACTCAAATCAGTTATTAATGCCAATTTCAATTGCGTCAAGCCATCTCTTCCCAACAAATTTACTGGACAATCAGGATACAGCAAAACTGGTAGTTTACATGTCTCTCCCTCAGGGTCTCTTATCCAAACTGGCTCAGACTCTTTGACTCGAGTCATTAGCCCATTTGCGGCCTTGACTCCCACCATGTTCCCTGATAAGTGCGAGCCTGGTATTGCTTCCCTACAGACTGATTTACATGCTCCTGAGTCACATAAGAAAATGATTGGCTTCCCATTTACCAGCAATTTTATCTGCGGCCCCTTTGTGTCTAAGGAAAAGATCTCCTGTATATTTAGGCTAATCTCCATTTCATCTTGGCAGTCAGATTCCCACTTTGTTACGTGGGGATCTGATTTATTCTGATCTTGGTCTAGTCATAACTGTTTTTGTTCATTTGTGCAGTCACGTGCCATGTGACCTTTTTCTCCGCAATTCCATCATTCTATTTGGCTGAGTTGTCCAAATCCTTTCCCGCGGCCCTTGGAGCCTCCTCTAATTTATCCTCCTCGTCCTCTTTTGCTTTTCCACCCTCTGCCCGTATTTTGGTAAAAAGTGTCACTATCCTGATCTATCAAAAAAGTGTCTTTTGTTGCCTTTACTTGTTTTTGTTTGTCTTTCACTACTTTTTTGGCATGGAGGGCATGATTTATGTATTCCTCCAAAGTTCCAGTGTTCATTCCAATATAATGTTTCGTCACCCAGCTATGTATTGCTGACTTGGACCCTGTGTGGATGGCATTTTTTAATTGTTGCTGATAAGCACCTTGAGGTGCATTATCGTTTACTAATCCACTGTGTATTTTAAACACTTTTGTCATGCGCACCCGGTATTCATCAAAAGTTTCATTATCATTTTGCTTTGTTCTCCCTATCTCTGTATAATTTGCTCTCATTCTATATCTGTTGCGTACCCGATTAATCAGCCCTTCCACTTGATTAATTAATTCTGGGCTGTTATAGGGCAAGGGTTGATCCTGGGCATTGATGGGTGCCCAGTCCCCTCTGACTAGGTGCCAGTCTGGACCCAAAGCAGTCATCCAAATTTGTTGGACTTCAGTCCCATTCAGATTGTAAGATCTCCTCAAGTCTTCCATACCTGCACAGAATTGTTCAACGTCCTCTTTACAAGGAACCACCCCTTCTAATGCTCTCCTTACATCCTCCATTGTCCACGTCCTGTAGACCATTACCACCCTGGGGTGAATATGTTCATTACCTGGATCATAATTTGGGTTGGCCACTTGTATCATTGGATACAATGGCATGTTTTGAGTTAATTCAGAATCTTCAACACTAGTTTCTTCAACTAATGGGGCTGAAGGCATAGCTTTGTTTTTAGGCGACAATGGATAATCTGCTCCCATTTTCTTTGACCAATTCATTTCTAGTGGGCTTTTCTGCCTAGTGGCCCTGTCTGTCGTCCCATAGGGAGGAGGTGATTCCTCATTTTTATGTATGTCATGTAATTGCGGATACAATTTCTCTATGATCTTTTGTTCTGAATTTGTAGCCTGTGTTTCCTCCTCCCGCTCTTGCACTTCTCTTAGTTCTCCCCCCTCCTCTTCAGCCCTCTGTGTTATCTATCGTTCTTGCCTGCCTGCTGCTAGGCCCCGTCTCATCATCTTCCTGCCTGCAATACAGCGCTTTCTGAGTTTTCTTTTTTTCTCCTTTCTCTCTCTCTCCTGCTACTTTCAACCAAAACACTACATCCTCATCCCCCTCCTTCTTCATCTTTTTGGGGTTTCTTTTTGTCTTTTCTTTTATGGCACCTCTAAGTTCGGTCAATTTGGTTGTTTTAAGTTGACCCTCAAATTTATATTTTTTAACCCATTTATCAAGATTTTTAAGTCGGTCAGGATCCTGCCTTTCAATTATTTTCCAATCCTTACATTTAAGTGCATCTCGGATCTTATTTTTCAAGTTCAAGTTCAAGAGTTCAAGAGTTTTTTTATTCGCCATGTTTGAGCGTGCCAAACAAGGAATTTGACTTCGGTAGAAACACACCCTCTGTTCAACATTTAGGTGACTAACAACATTCAGGACATGTGAATAATGCAAAAACAGTGTAGACAAATTCAAGAAGGTGTGAGGAGCAGGATGTTATTGCACAGTAATGTCTCTGAGACTCTATGAGTGGTGTGAGTTCATCAGAGCAACAGCCTGGGGGAAGAAGCTGTCTCTGTGTCTGCTGGTTTTGGCGTACCGAGCTCTATAACGCCGTCCGGAGGGGAGTAGTTCAAACAGACTGCAACCCGGGTGAGAAGGGTCTGTAGAGATGTTCCTTGCCCGATTCCTGGTCCTGGACAGGTACAAGTCTTGGATAGATGGGAGGTTGATTCCAATGATCTTTTCTGCAGTTCTGATTGTCCGTTGTAGTCTGTGCTTGTCTTGTTTGGAGGCCGATCCAAACCAGACAGTGATGGAGGTGCAGAGGACAGACTGGATGATGGCAGTGTAGAAGGTCTTCAGAAGCTCTCGCGGCAGGTTGAACTTCTTGAGCTGTCTCAGGAAGTTTTGGTCTGCAAGTTCCCCATTTTAATCAATTTGGTCCCAACTGTAAAACCATAGGGGTTTCTAAAGTCGGGTGTTCCCAGTGGGATAACGAAAAGATCCTGTGGTGATTCTCACTTCTACCAGCGTTCTGGTGGAGAATCCTCGCCCCACTATTTGAGAAGCACTGCTTTAGACGGACATCTCCGTTTTGTAACTTTTCTTGGACACCTCTGTCCTTTTATTTCAATGGACCTCTCCGTTTTGGTACCTTTAGAACGGACCTCTCCGTTCTGTCCTAGGACTTTTATAGGGCACGACGAGCCCTCGGCCGCACCACTCTTTTTTAAAAAAAAAACTAACTCACCCTCTGGTTCTCTTCACCTCTGCACCTCGGATTGCCTTCAACCTTTAGATGCCAGCTGACGAGCAGACAGCCAGCCTTTGAAAAGGATTCTAGGACCCCACCTAGGGAGGTCCTGCCGCGCGCGGTCTTTCTGGATCTCTGCTGACGCCCGCTGGAATCGTCAGGTGTATTGGCATCCGGCTCAAAGGACCAATAAAATGTCAGGTCTAAATACCATCAGACATTTATTTACAAACTGGAAACAAAGAGGAGAAGACAACCAGTATTCTTTTGCTCGCGAGGAGAATTAGGTAGAGGGCCCAGTTCACAGTCCTCCACCAATTCTGACCTGCCCTACCGTCATCTCCTCTTTTTATATTGGGTTGCCCTGGTTACAAGAGGCGTTGCTACACTAAAGGGAGGGGAGAGTGTGACTGTAGCAATGCTGTTCAGCTAGCTAATAATGTTGTGTTGTGCGAGGCCGCATGGCCTTGGCCGATCCGTGACCCCAGGAATGCAGAGTCTGTTCTTAGATGGTTGGCAACCTCGTTCCCGACTGCAATCTCCAAACCTGGATGCCGTGTCTCTGTAAAACAATGCTCTAGACTTTCTTGCTACATTTCATACAATAATAATAATGAGTAAATTATCAGATACCTCTCGTGCATACACTCCAACAAACGTTAAGTAGATGTGAGATAACTTGCATGAAGTCTACTTAAACAAACATTGAGTAAATATGGGATAACTAAAAACTGTCTCGGACAAAAGCAATTAACAGAGAAAGGACTTCTCTTGAACTAACAAAGAACAAAGAACAAAGATGTTCTGTTCCTATAGTGAGGGCCTCTCACAGGTAAGACAAGGAAGGGAGTATGAGGACTCCCCAAGGCTAGCTGGCACATATGTTGACTTGAGCAAAGATATGTGACTAGGGGTGTAAATCGCGGGTTTTGTCACGATACGATATAATATCGATACAAAGAACTACGATACGATATTTGCCGATATCTTAAAGCCTGCTGCGATTCATTCACGATATATCGCGATATAGTGCTCTACGATCGATTTTTTTTTAAAATAAAAAATATAGAACAATATCCTGATTTATAACGATTCATACGCAAAATCAACAAGGTACTGCAAACTCTTTATTTAGGAAATTACAAGAGTATTGCAGTATACAAAGTGCTTATTTTAACACTGAACTTTGATGTGTTTTTTCTTTAAATGTGCGGCGAGATTTGTGCTCCCTGAATATTTGATCACCGCATGGCAGGATTTACAAACTGCACGTGTCTTGTCCGTTGAGCCATCTTTTCTTTGGAATCCAAAGTGCTTCCAAACGAATGACTTGAAGCCTAAAGGGGAGCAAATTTCCTCGTCTTTTTGGACACTAGCCATAGCACCAGCCCAGGAGCAGCGTACTAGTTGTCGACTCCCCTTTCACGTGCCTGCTCTGCTCACAACACAACAACGCCGGGCGCACTGCTCCCGGAAAAAGGAAGCAAGCAACAATGAACTGGATTTCAAAATAATGTCGCGTCTAATGTCCGAGGTCAAACACGGCGATATAAATCGATGTTTACGTTTAGCATCGATGCCAATAAATCGTAGAGCATTATATCGATTAATCGATGTGTATCGATGTATCGTTACACCCCTACATGTGACCTCCGGTTTCAGGCCGACCAGCGCTTCAGCAAAACTAATTATTCTAACAACAATAAACAGATACTTTCAAGTTTCAATTCAACGACTTGAGTTTGTTCTTAGGAACAAAATCGCCTCAACCAAGTCAGCCTTCATCGCGCCGCGCTGATCAGACATGATAAACTTGAGCCCGGAAAACAGGCGCTCTACACTGACTTGGCTGATTGGCATTGCTGTTAGTGTCCGAGTCGCTGCCTTGAGGCCGGACGGATAACGATCAGCTGTAACAAATGGGCTCTCTTTCATTCGACCAAGTGCCAACATTGCCCCAATCTCTTCATCTATGTCGGTTGGCGAGGTGGCGGCCGACAAACGCCGGCGGCACTCAATGCTGTCAAGTTCTTTTTCAAACTCATCCTCCTCCGTCGATGTGGGGCCATCAACCTCGGCCTCCATCGACGGACCCTCCAGGGGCTGGTGGGTACGAGACCGGATTCGCCTCACAACAGCACGAAGGCCATTCTTGGCGCGCTCCATCTGCTCTTCGCTGAGGAGAATGCGGTAACGCACATCGACGAAGACGGCTGCCAGAAAAAAATCATTGTCGAAGAGCTTGTCCTCTCGTTGCTCCATTGAATTGGCGATTGGTGAAGCCAGAGGGGGCTGCTTGCGCAACGCTGCCTTCAAGGCCGACCACTCCTTGAGAAAGCTGCCGGGGGTGATTGAGGCCGACTTGAGCTTGGCCGTGACATCGTATGGCATCTTGAGGATCGTGGCCAAGGTCTCAAGCTTCTTCCATTCTGATTGTTAAGGAGAAGTTCCGGAGAAGCCGCCGCCAAGTCCTGGACATGCTCTCGTAGATGAAGGTACATAATGTAAACATTAGCCTAAGTGCAACTCAACGTGGCCGCATTGATCGTAAGCAGGGCTGTGGACAGTATTCCTACGCGCATTCTCAGCAGCATGATGAAAATAAAATTGAACGTATTTTTTTTATTGTCGGACTCGGTCAAAATCAGCACCGAATCAGAGTCCGGCAAAAATGTCTGAGTCCCCGAGTCCGAGTCCACAGCCCTAATTATGAGGATACTCCGGTGTCCTCCCACATCCCAAAAACATGCTTGGTAGGCCGATTGAGCACTCCAAATTGCCCCGAGGTGTGAGTGCGAGTGCAAATGGTTGTTTGTCTCTGTGTGCCCTGTGATTGGCTGGCAACCGGTTCAGGGTGTCTCCCGCCTACTGCCCGATGACGACTGGGATAGGCTCCAGCACACCCGCGACCCCCGTGGGGACTAAGCGGTTCAGAGAATGGATGGATGATGAATGTTTGAGATAAACATCAATATTGATATCTTTATTTTACATTGAGTAAACTAATTAGTAAACTTAACAGAATGAACCTACAATAACAACAACTAAAAACAATAAGTAAATAACACTAAATAAAATCAAACAAAGGAGAGGCTACATGGAAACACCAAGTACTAATAGTCACATTGACTAGCTGTACTACTGGTGACTATTAGTGTCAGTATTACTGTCAGAGGTCAGGATTGTACATTGCAGAGAGAAGGATCCCTTCTTACAATAACAACAACTAAAAACTAAGTAAATAACACTAAATAAAATCAAACAAAGGAGAGGCTACATGGAAACACCAAGTACTAATAGTCACATTGACTAGCTGTACTACTGGTGACTATTAGTGTCAGTATTACTGTCAGAGGTCAGGATTGTACATTGCAGAGAGAAGGATCCCTTTGTCTCTGATCTCGCTCATGAGCAAATCCATCTTCTTTTTCCTCAAAACTGAAAATGAAGGGAGCCTGGATTTCTTCCTCACCACCTTCATCGTCATCTTGGGTCAAGAACAATGTCTTGTAATGTTTGGGAGCCAGTGACCAACTCTGGGGGAGATTTTCCAGTACAGTCAAACCTCTACATATGAATTTAATTCGTTCCAGGACCTACTTTTTATGTTGAAATAGTCATATGTTGGATCAAATATTTCCATAAGAATACACTGTAAAATTCACTTTCCCTGATGGTCCAGTGGTTATGATGCGGAGCTTTCACTGCCGCGGCCTGGGTTTGATTCCCGGTCAGGGAACCATATGCAGCCTTAGGGGGACATATGTCAGTGTCTCCCCCTGTGCCTGTCCCAAGCCTGGGTAAATGCAGAGGGTTGCGTCAGGAAGGGCATCCGGCGTAAAAACTGTGCCAAACACTTCTCATGCAAATCATCCGGACAAAAATGATTAAAACTCTTACTGTAGTTATTTGTAAGAAAGAAACTTCTCTTTGTTAAACAAATGCTTGGGCCTGAAAACAGGTTTTGTTGTTTGGTTTCAATATTATACATGTATAATAATGGTAAAAAAAAAAGGTTTGTACTCCGTGGATTTTGCCTATCACGGGTTCTTTTCGGAACGTAACCCCAGCGAAAAATGAGGGATTACTTTATTACAATTATAACAACGATGTAGGAAGGAACTCCGGCTGAAGATCCGGAAGGGGAAGGAGAACTACGGGAGAGGAGGCTGGAGAAGCAAATGGGGCTTAACAACGGCAGAAACGTCTGGAGGGGTCTGTAATCCATCGCGGGCCATGGTAAAGGGGTTGATCGGAAACCAGCTGATGGGGACAAGGACTGCTCAGGGACTGTGCGGACCAGCTGAGTGGCGTGGTCATGTACCTGTTCAACCTGAACCTGAGCCTGAACAAAGTTCCAGCCCTGTGGAAGACCTCCTGCGTGGTCCCCGTATCAAAGGTGCCACGCCCCAAGGAGCCTAACCACTTCAGGCCTATTGCCTTGACTTCCCACCTGATGAAGACTATGGAGAAGATCATCCTGGGTCACCTGCGTTCCCTGGTGGGAGTGCAGCTGGACCCCCTGCAGTTTGCTTACAGGCCTGGTGTTGGGGTGGACGATGCAGTGATTTATTTGCTGCACAGAACACTGCTTCACCTGGAGGACATCGGGAGCACTGGAAAGATCATGTTCTTCGATTTCTCCAGCGCTTTTAACACCATCCGGCCATCACTGCTCAGGGTGAAGATGGAGAAGGCGGGTGTGGACCAGCGCCTGGCTGCATGGACGACAGACTTCCTCACCGACAGGCCGCAGTATGTGAGGTTACATCGCTGTGAGTCTGATGTGGTGCACTGCAGCACAGGTGTCCCCCAGGGTACAGTGCTCTCTCCTTTCCTTTTCACCCTGTACACTTCGAACTTTAGACTTAGACTTAGACAGACTTTATTGTCATTTTGTAAACACTCGGTGCCCACAAAACGAGATTTCGTTGCATACGGCTCTCAACAATGAAATGATATTTCGGCTGAATAAATAGTGACATTTCTATATAAATATGAAAAAAGATAAGTATGAGTGCAGCAGTGATAAAGTATGTAAACAGTGCAAGAAACAAAAACAGTATTCACAAAGTGCGCAGAGGAATGCTAAGTTGACTGTTCAACAGTCTGACGACAGTAGGGAAAAAACTGTTGCAGAACCTGGTGGACCTGCAGCGGATGCTGCGAAACCTCTTCCCAGAGAGTAGCAGGGAGAACAGACCTTGGTGGGGGTGTGATGGGTCACTGATAATATTACGGGCTCGGGACACGCAGGAGGGAAGAGGAGCCTCCTCTCTGCTGTCCTCACCACTCTCCTTACGCTCTTCCAATCGGAGGCGCTGCAACCCCCACACCACACCGAGAAACTCTCGGAAAGTCAGAATGCTCTCTATGGTGCTTCAGTAGAACGTCCTCATGATGGGTGGGGGCAGGTGGGCTCTTCTCATCCTCCGCAGGAAGTACAAGCGCTTCTGTGCCCTCTTGACCAGTGTTGTGGTGTTCCCAGTCCAGGTGAAGTCGTCTGTGATGTGGACCCCCAGGAATTTAGGGCTGCTGACCACCTCCACAGCTGAGCTGTTGATGATCAGTGGAGCGTGGTGAGGCTGGTTCTTCCTGAAGTCGACAATGATCTCCTTCGTCTTCTCCACATTCAGGATCAGGCCATTGTCTCTGCACCAGCCCACCAACTGCTCCACCTCCTCTCTGTAGTCCAGGTCGTCGTCACTGATGAGGCCCACCACCGTTGTGTCGTCTGCAAACTTCACGATGTGATTGGTAGTGAACCTGTGGACGCAGTCGTCTGTCATCAGGGTGAACAGCAGGGGGCTCAGGACGCAGCCCTGAGGGGAGCCTGTGCTGAGGGTGATGACATCTGAGGTGTTCTGTCCAACCCGGACTGACTGAGGTCTGTTGGTGAGGAAGTCTAGCAGCCAGTTCCGAAGGGGGGTGCTGAAGCCCAGGCGTTCCAGTTTACCCAGCAGATGCTGTGGAATGATGGTGTCAAACGCTGAACTGAAGTCCAGGAACAGCAACCGCACGTGGGTGTTCCTCTCCTCCGTGAGCCAGGCTCAGGTGAAGAACGGAGGAGATGCCAACCTCCGTAGAGCGGTTCTTCCGGTAGGCAATCTGGAACGGGTCGAATGTTGGGGGGAGTCTGGAGACGATGTTTTCTTTGAGCAGCCTTTCGAAGCACTTCATCATGATGGGAGTCAGTGCCACAGGTCTGTAGTCATTAAATTAGGTGATTTGAGGTTTCTTCGGCACCGGAATGATGGGGGCAGCCTTGAAGCATACAAGCACTGTGGCTTAGCCCAGCGAGATGTTAAAAATGTCTGTGATGACACCAGCCAGCTGACCTGCACATTCCTTGCACACCCGCCCAGGTATGTTATCAGGGCCTGGGGCCTTACGTGGGTTGACTCTTCTCAGAGTCTCCAACACGTCGGCTGAGTCAAGGCAGAGTGCCTTCTCTTCCTGATGGGGAACCGATTTAACTGCCGTAGTGCTGTTTAGTGCCTCAAACCGCCCAAAGAAGTTATTTAGACCATTCAGGAAGTCAGCATCAACCTCACCCACCGGGGAGGAGGATAAGTTGTAGTCAGTGATCGCCCGTATGCCTTGCCACATGCTCCTGGTGTTATTGGCGTCGTGGAAAAAATCCTGAATTTTTCGACTGTGGCTTCGCTTCGCTAACCTGATGGCACGGTTCAAGTTGGCTCTCGCTGTCCTCAGTGCCTCCTTGTCGCCAGACTTGAAGGCTGCGTCCCGTGCTCGCAGCGCATGACATACCTCCTCAGTCATCCAGGGTCGCTGCTTGGCTCGGGTGGTGCTGACGTCCTCGGTGCATTTGTTAATGTAGGCTGACACAGTCATGGCGTACTCATCAATGGCGATCTGATTGTCATATGTCGCAGCTGATCTGAACATGTCCCAGTCAGAGCACTCAAAGCAGTCCTGGAGCGCCTTACCCACGATACCGCACGCTGCCACATCCAGAAGTTCTCAGACGACACCGCCATTGTTGGATATGTTTCGGAGGAGAACGATCTGGAATACAGGACGGTCATCAAGGACTTTGTCAGCTGGTGTGAGCTCAGCCAGCTTCAGCTGAACACCAGCAAGCAGAACGAGTTGATTGTGCGCTTCGGGAGGACAGCACCCCACGTCACTCCGGTTAACATCCAGGGATCTGACATTGAGGAAGTAGAGAACTACAAATTCCTGGGTGTTCGCCCTAACAACAAACTGGAGTAGACTGATCACACCAACGCCATGTATAAGAAGGACCAGAGTCGCCTCCACCTGCTGCGGAGACTGAGGTCCTTCGGTATGTGCAGGGCTCTTCTATGACTCTGTGGTGGCCTCAGCCATCCTCTAAGCTGTGGTCTGCTGGGGTGGGGGCAGTACGGACCAGGACAGGGGGAGACTGAATAAGATGGTCAGGAGAGCGAGCTCTGTCGTGGGCTGTCCCCTGCACTCCATTGAGGTTGTGGGTGAGAGGAGGACTTGATTAAGATGAAATACATTATGGACTACACCTCTCACCCCCTCCATAACATTGTGCGGTCCTTGAGCAGCTCCTTTAGCAGCAGACTATTACACCCACGGTGTAGGAAGGAACGATTCTGCAGGTCCTTCCTTCCCTCTGCTGTCAGACTCTACAACATGCGTGGCACCTGATAGAATTGTGTTTCGTCTCTCCTAGCGGCACTTGTCTTTCTGTTTATCCTTTTTGAAATTTGTCACTTGTTTTTCTTGCACTCGTATGCGCTGCTGTGACAAGTAAATTTCCCCGCTGTGTGATGAATAAAGTTCTATCATCATCACATAGGACATTTCACATTTTCCTGATAAAAAAAATATATATAAACTGAGGTTGAAATGAAAATGGACCATCATCACCTTTGTATCCATTGAACTTGACTCACTCTGGGTGTGAATTCCCATGATATATTTTTGTATTTATTTACTTATGAGTTCCCTCAACACAATACCTGTTCTACCTAAACAAATCAATTGGATGCATTGAATTATGCATCTTTTACATACTTTTTGTGTGTTGATTTTCAGTCATTGTATTTACTATTTTTTTTTTATTTCTGGCATTCCGAGAAAAATAAAACAAATATGCCATCAGACTCTAGATATTTATTCAAGTGCTTTACAAGGCACCAACATCTTTAAAGCCATTGCTTACACAAGTCACACATTCACTATAGCCATCAATAGTGAAGGTTAAGCTGCAATGCATCTGGCAAATTGACAACTTTAGAAAGATAACGCAAGAGCTTGAGTTCACCATGTTTAATTCAGCACACCAGTTGGGAATCAGTAAAGTTACGAATCAAGCCCATCAAGTTTTCCATCCTTAAACATCAAATTGCCGTAATTCAACATGGAAAATGCCAGCCAAGTAAAGTCATGACATGATTTAACACATGGTATGTGCCGGAGATACAAGGTTTGGAATGTGTTGGGTTCCTTCTCAGCTCCAATTTGATCAACCTGGACTTTGGACTGGTTGACATTTTGTAAACGTTTTTTTGATAAACAATTCACTCAAAAACAGTGTTTAGCAAAGCAATATCTCACATATACAGTAATCGAATGTGAAGAGGAACAAGTAAGTTTCCATCAGCAAGTAGTAACCAGATCACACAATAGGTTCTGCTAACTATGCAATAAGAGTTAACTGAAACCTGCCTGACAAGTTGGGTAAAAAGATGAACAAACGTGATAACATCAAGCCAAAGTGTGCAGTCTTCTTCAGTTGGCAAATCTCTGGCGCACAGCATTGGCAATATTCTTTGCACTGATGTTATAGATGTCCAAAAGCTCTTGGGGCTTCCCGCTGCGAGGGACACCAGTGACTGCCAGACGGGTCACCACAATGCCCGGCTCATCGCCCACTGCTGACAACACTGCTTCTCCGAGACCACCTGTGCAAAAGTGTAGACTGTCAAAGACCCAAACAACACTCATGCAGACAATAGAAGGCAACACGCACTACTCACCCTCCTTGTAGTGGTCCTCTACTGTGATGATGTGTCCTCCTGTGGCTTTTGCATTTGCCAGAATTGTGTCCGCATCCAAAGGCTTGATAGTGAATGGATCAATCACACGAATGCTTTTCCCTAATCAAGAATTAAAAATCAATCCAGAGCTTTTTGTTTTTATATAAATTAACTTTGGCAACTGCAATCCCATTTACACAAAGAACCACAAGGGGGCAGTGCAGGATTACCTTCACTTTCTAGCATGTCAGCAGCAGACAGAGCCTCATGCAAAGTGACTCCAGCTCCAATCACAGTCACCAGATCATTGTCTGACTTGCGTACAACCTGGTGAGGATTACATTTCATTACTCAGTAACTCAGCACACACATTATGCCACATAAGGATAACTACTCACCTTGGCTTCACCGAGCTTAAAAGGCTCAGATGCAGAGTAGATGACAGGAGTATCAGGCCTGCTGGTACGGATGAAACACATACCCTGAAGGAAATAAATTAAATGTTAAAAGAAAAGTTGGCAATGCATTGCTAAATAAAATATTGAACAACCTTTGTGTTAGCTGCCAACTCCACAGCTCTCTCGGTGGCCACCGCATCACTGGGGTAAAACACTGTGCAGGTTGGGATGGCACGGAACATTGCCAGGTCCTCGAGTGCCATCTGAGAAGGACCATCCTCACCTAGGGTTATAGACACATCAGGACATTGTTTAGTGCCCGGTCAAGAAAGAAGAAAAAAAAAATATATCTCACCAATAGAGACGCCACAGTGGGAGCCGACAAAGTTGACATTGGACTGAGAGATGGCGCCCATCCTGATCTGGTCATAGGCTCTGGACAGGAAGGCAGCAAATGTGCTGACAAAAACCACAGCGCGGTCTCGAGCAGCGCAGCCAATGGCTACTCCCACCTGCAGCAGCAAACAAAGAAAATACAAGTTGAGGTCATATTGTTCAGTGTTCATCGCAGGGAACTTTTAATCTCTTTTACCATGTTCTGCTCAGCAATGAAACATTCAATGAAGCGGTCAGGGAAAGCTTTCTGGAAGGTTATTGAAAATGTGGAGTTTTTGGTGTCCCCATCGAGGGCCACCACTCTCTTGCTGGATCGACCCAGTTTAACCAGCGCATTGCCGTACGCACGTCTTGTTGCCATCTAACAAAGAAGGTCAAACAAATTAATGATCTAATAAATACAGAAAAGTCATCTTCGAATGACAAGCACTGAAATAAAGTTGAGACAAGTGTGAATGAACTAAAACTGTACCTTTTCGCCAGCCTTGTATGTTGGCGGTTCAGACAGGTAGATTGTGCTTAGGTCTGCGGGTGAGACGTCAGCTTTGGGAAGCTCAGGACACAAGGTCTTCTTGGGGTTTTGTATTTGCCCATTTAGATTATTCAAAAGTCCATCCACCATGTCCTTTGGAATGGGCTTTCCATGCCAGTTCAATTCATCCTCGATACCTTGCAAAAAAGGTATAAACAAAGCATTGAAAAAAATATATACTAAGTGGAAGGCAAAATAATGAATGTGCACGCTATGAAACCCCCTGCCTACCTTTGAGGCCTTTTCCCTTGTATGTCTTGGCAACAATGCAAGTGGGCCTGTCCCGAGTCTGCTGAGCGTCCGCGAACGCGCGACAAAGCGCTTCCACATCGTGCCCATCCACAACAATGGCATTCCACCTACAAAGAAAACGGAGAAAAACAAAAAGAGAAACATGGAGGAAAAAAAATTAAAATCAAAGCCTTAAATATGCCACAGCCCAGGTAAACAAAACTTACTACAAAAAGGCAACCTGAAGATTATGATATTCAATCCAAGAATCTAATGCTCTTACATTACATACATCCCCCACCGCCTGTTGTCTTCTGGGTTAGAGCAACGCTGGCGTCAGACCTGTTGACTGCCGCTTCTGTCCCGGACCGTGTCCGTTACTTGTTTTTCGTTTTCCCGTTTTAAGTGCACCCGTCTCTTATTTTTCTCGTGTTGTCTTCCGTCCACCTCGCATCCCCGCAGCTCTGCTCTCACCTATCTGTTTCATCTCCCTCGGACTACCAGCTACGTTAGCCAGCTAGCCAACAGCCAACTGGCCAAAACCACCACCAGACCCTCCTGCCTCCCGACTCGGAGCCTGTGGCCGCCTGCTGTGGACTCGACGGTAGCTCTGGCCCGGCTCTCTAGCCTTCCGTGCGGCGTCCTCGGGGGACGGTCTCCACTCCCTGCGGGCTCGCCAACCGTAGCTCTGCTGTGTGCCGCCATGCTGCGTTGGGGCCTGCCGTTCGAGCGGGTGCAGTCGAGGTCGACCGGCATCACCACCTGGTCCACTGCTGCTTCCACACGAGGCTGGGATCCTTCGCCGTCGCCGCTACATCTGGACCGGCACTTCCCCGATGGCTCACCCATGTCCTCTTTTTGGACTACCAACCCCCCGTCACCCCCACCTCCCGTACTGGCAACCTCAACAACCTCCACTCCCGCCCCTCCTGCTCCTCCATCCATCTCCTTCGCACTGCTGACCGATGTCCTGGTAACTATAACCTATTGTTTCTCCCCCCCCGCACCCTTTTTATTCCCTGTAAAGCGTCTTTGGGACATTGAAAAGCGCTATATAAATTGAATGAATTATTATTATTATTATTATAGTAGTTTAAATTCTATTTTGAGACTTTAGCGGCAACTAACCCAAAAGCTTCGCAGCGCTTTCGATAGATGTCCATTTCATGCTGAAGAGGCGCGGGATCGCTCTGACCCAGCCGGTTGACATCCATGATAGCCACCAGGTTGTCCAGCTTGTAGTAGGCGGCAAAGGCCATGGCCTCCCACACTGAGCCCTCTGAGCACTCTCCATCACCCATCATGCAGTACACGCGGTAACTTAAAAAAAAAAATTCGGAGAGTTAGCAATATACAAGCACACCATTAAAAAAATAATTATAATTTACACCTATTCACCTGGCCATGTCAAACATCTTTCCAGTGTATGCCATGCCACAGGCAGCGCTGAGACCCTGCCCTAGCGATCCCGTTGCCACGTCAACAAAGGGCAGTTTCTGGTTAAATTTAAACAATACACACAATGCACGTCTTTGTCACGTTCAATGAGCTCAAAATGAAATGATGTGCAAGGCAAGAGGCGCTTACTGGTGTGGGGTGCCCCTCCAGGTCGCTGTCAATCTTGCGCAGGTTGAGAAGGTCCGACTCCTTCACAAAGCCGGCCTCAGCCCAGGCAGCGTACAGGATTGGCGCGGCATGACCCTTAAGAAAGGAAGCGGGAGTTCTGTATGGCACTTCTAACACGCAACATGTAATGAATGCTCAGCGCTCAAAGATGTGCGCATAAAAACCTTGGAGAGAACAAAGCGGTCATTGCAAGGGTTGCCGGGGTCGTCGGTTTTGTAGCGCATGGTGTGGAAGAAGAGCACAGACATGAGCTCAGCGGCACTGCAACATGACGTGGGGTGGCTGAGGAGGAAGATAAAATGTGACAATCAATACACTTGTAAAAATGCAGCACAAAACATGCAAACTTTACAGATCATTAAAATGGTTCTGTTTAATCTGAACGTGTTAGATCACAGTTTTGATTTGCATTGTTTCACACGTGATAGAACATTCTTTGAAGTTTTGTGAGAACATCACCACCAAGTCAGAGCATTGTTACATTTTCCGTTTCCACTTTAGACTTTAAAAAGATGACCACATGCAAACTTGAGAAACTGTTAGATGCTGAAACAGTGGTCAAAGTATTGTAAGAATATTTTGAAATCCTCTGTACTCAACAGCATCTCAGCTTCCCTATGTGGCTTGCATTTCAAACGGCATCATTTCAACCAAACTTGCAACATGCCAAATTATCGGCCGTTATGGTTCGGCTCCTCCTTTACTACAGAATTCAAATTTACCCACTCTGGTTTTGCCAAGCGGTGACCTGGTGGGAAATAAGTGAAATTAAAAGACAGGAACATGATTTCAAAATTGTGGTCCACACTAAGCAAAAAAGCGCTAGAAATCAAGCACATGAAGTATTGTGCTTGACAAGGAAATACTGAATTGCCGACAAAACCTGTTTGAGGTGACTTCCAAGAAGGAAGTGTCACGGTTTGCATAGAGCAGCACTGCTTGTTGCATACACAAAGTAATGACGCACTACTAGTCAATCGCACTGCATACACTTACACAATTCGAACATCTCTGCCATTACAACCATTCAGATCTGTGTGAGTGCAAACTACAAACTACTCTGTCTACGACATTAATTGCTTTTACAGCATGAGATAATCAGGCACAAGTATTTTTGCTAAGTAACATTGTTATGCGCAATTAACTTCTGTATTCAGCAAAAAAAAGTCAAAGCACTGCCTTCCAGTTCAGATGTATATATTCCAATTTTGGGCAGAAAACAAAAAGACTATAAATGGGGCGATTTAATTAAAATACATGCACACGATGGTTAGAGTAAATAAAGACGAAAACAAATATTGGTCATTTGGCCGATGTCTGAATGGGCATATTCAGCCGGCCTCAGACATTTTTCGTTGAAAATTATGCGCAAAACTTGAATTGATCCGCGATAAATTTGTTATCATTATGTCATCAACCTGCACTCACGCTCGTTAACACCAAGTCCAATGTTGTCCGGGTTTGGTCACGTGACCGCAACACATGACGCTGATTGCTCGAAGATTCACTCCGGATTGTACTGACCCGAAAACGAAAATGCTAACCGCCTGGCATGCAGCTGTGGTTTTGAGACACCACGTGGTGTATCAGGAGATAGAAATACATTTAAAGAAACTTTGCCATACAAAAAAGAAAACTACTGCAATCCATTATAGTGCGTCATCACCGCCTGGGTCATTGTGGCGTAACGTAACTAACCGATAACACGGCCACTCAGAAGGATTGAACGCATGGCTAATGACCGTTTTTAATTTTTTTTTTTACACATTCTACTGAAATGCAACACGTGCTGCAAGGCCCACAAGGAGCCACGTGATCTTAAGCATGACAATGGCCGGCGATCAACTCGTACGTAGCGTCAAAATAGCTCAAAAAGCCTGTTTGATAAGTTTACCCGGAGTTGGAGGCACATGTCGCTTTGATGGAGTGAATTCGCAGCTTGTTGGCGACGTCCTTCAGCTCCTGCATAGTTGCTTTGTCGGGCATGGTTGGGTTTGTCTTCCTTGTGAGCGTCGGAGTTGCTTAATGAAATGTGTTACTGGTATTCAGTAATTTAACGCTTCGACTTCCCGGTGTCGTTGGTTCGGTGCTGACCCACGCCGAAAGCGTCCGTTCAAGAGGAGGACAGGGGTGTCGGAAGTGAGGGGATTTAACTGCACTCAAACCCCGCCCACCAAACGTCATCACTCAATAAGCGGAAGTAACTTCTGTAAACCATAAAGACACCAGAAATAGAAAAGTGGTAATACAAGTACTCACACGATGTACTTAGTGCACAAGTATAGATATTTAGGTGGGAAGAAAATGTTTTATTGTTTTTTTTTTTGGTTACTTAATTTTGGGGTCATTTCTCCGTAAGTTGCCTTTTAACGGACCAGAGGTCACTAACCTAAAAAAAAAAGTTTCTTGGCTACTGATTAATGAGAAATACTATTAGATTCTGAAATTAATAATACATCACCAAAAATAACCTTTAGTTATCATTAATTGTTTATATTTGCATGTAAGACTCTTATGTTAAATATTTCATATAATAAAGATTAATAATGAAACAAAAGAAATCAAGGTGCAACACTATGTTCCTGAACATCTCTTTCAAATGATCACTTAAACATGTATAGCCTAGGAAATCCCAATGTCCCTTCAACTGATGCTCTAATTTGATGACAGGCAAACAAGCTACGTTATTCCCAAAGGCATTGTGTTTGTGACCCCTTCCAACACAAACTGCACATTCTTCCTCTCTCAGAGAACCGGTTAAGTTGCATATGGTCAAATTACAAGTACAACTGCACCCACTTCCTTTAAGATGGAATTGGAAAATGAGCAACAACTCAATGATGAGGTATGCAAATGTAGTAACAACATTCATATTTTCCAGTCATCAGGAACACTCGAATGTCCATCTGTGTGTATGACCACTACTATGATACTACTGCATTGTCCCTTTAAAAATGCGGCTGGATAGCTGCCAACAGGGAAATGGTCCAAAAAATTGCTGAGTCATCATTACACAGAGACGTATAAATAAGTAACAATGAAGATTAACCCTTACAATTACTGCAGGATTCAAAGCATTTCTACATATACATCTATCCCCAACTAGTATTTTCCAGGAAGTGGAGCAACTATTACAAATGTTTGATTTAGGCTGTTTCCTCTTTGAGTTCCTGAAATGACACAACACATACCGTGAACAAACTTTCCCTGAAGATGCAATAGAGGAAGAAAGAGATTTATTTTAAATACCTTAATTGTCTTCCACGCCTCAGCCCTCTCCTCCAGGGAGACAGGCTCTTTATCAAGGCGCTCTAGTTTTGGAATGAGAGTTAGGACATATGGCCGGTAATCTGTGGTCCCGTCCAGCGGATTCTCTGAGAGAACCACCACTCGCAGGGTTGCAGACACCTGGCCAAGAGCCAGTAGACAGGTCTCATCAAGGAAGTCGTTGCTTCTGCGGGAGAGAGTGATAACCCGGCACAATGCTTTCTTTCACTTCTTCGTTTTGTAGCTTAACTGCATACCTGACGTTGAGATATTGGAGACATTTCATGTTGGCGCTGAGTCCATCTAGATTAGCAAGTTTGTTGTTGCGGAGATGGAGAGTGGTGAGGTTCTCTAACGTCTCTATACCCTCAAGAGTTGTAATAAGATTGTGGGCCTGGAATGCAGAGAAAACTCGATTACAAAAGCAAGGACTGTGTTTTCTAGACAAGCATTACAAACAGACTTTTTATTTTTTTACCAGATATAATCGCCGCAAATTGGGAAGGTTGATCCCACTAGTTGTAGTCAAGCGGTTTCCTCTCAGCTCCAAAGTAGCCAGTTTCGAAAAAAGGCAACTCTCAAGGCCATTTAATCGCTCAATACGATTCCCTGCAAGAAAGGGAAAGGACACACTTGACTCGCAGAAAATACTCAGCTCGTGTTTTGTCACTTAATCAGATGAAACCACCAGGCCAACCTGAAAGATTGAGACTTTCCAAAGCTAGTCCAACAAGACCTTGCACCTCAGTAAGCCGGTTTGCTGCCATACTCAGCCACTGCAGGTAGGCCAGTTGAGAAAAGGTTTCTCCTTGGAAGCATGTTACGTAATTCCTGTCAATCTAAGAAATAGTCCAGTTTGAGCTTCAGTTTGAGTAGAAGCATTAGAGTGGATGTTAGAATCGCATCTTTTCTTCTTGAGAAGAAAAAGATCTTGCCTTGAGCCAAAGAAGCTGAGTGAGGGATGATAGAGGTGAAAGGTCGGAAATACGGTTGTTGGACACATCCATGAAGCGAAGGTGAACATAATCGCTGATTGCAGCGATGTCGCTTAGTCTTCTACATGGAGTACAAGCAAAGAAGTGGAGGTTTAAAGCACAGAAATGGAAGTTGAGGACTGAAGAAATTTACTATTGTTGGGAATTTTGCCTTCTTACTTGTCCTTCAAGATGACTTTAATAAATGCGTGTCTCAATCCATTCCCTGTTCGGCACAGCAAAGACAGACCTGGGACTATAATATCGTGATCCAAAGGGCGAATCTGGTGATAAAACAAAGGAAACTTATGCTATACAGATTTCAGGGAGAAAGAGGGTACATGCTGAACAATTGTTTTGACAATTTGTAGGTTAGTCATGGGATTATATGCATGCAGTCAACAAAGACATTCTGAGAGGGCCCTTGATTAATTTTTGAGGAGGAAAGAAACTGATTAAACATTCAATATACATACAAATGCTAAAATAAAATATGGGGGGTGGGGGGTGGGGGTTCTGTACATTCCTATGCACTGAAAATGTATTATCGTGATTATTGAGGGTGTATTTTGGCCATTATTAAAAGAGCATTTTAGTTCATACATCTGGTTTGGAAGAGTGCGCTCCCAAACTACCGTATTGTCCGCCCTATAAGGCGCACCTAAAAACCTAAATTTTTATCAAAAGTCAACAGTGCGCCTTATAGCCCGGTGCGCCTTATATATGGATCAAGTGATGAATTTGTTGATCCATACTGGTTGTACACAGTGCTCTGCCAAAATGTTTTAGTACGTTTTAGTACGACTAGTAAATTACAAGGTCGCATCGCTTCCCAGCATTACGGTAACTGTAGTCCGGGGGCGTCACCGAATAGCTGTTGTACCCGCGAGGCTACTTCATTTCAAAATAGGCTGCTCCGTTAATGTTTCGAGTAAATCTACGGATCGATATGGAAGGGAAACATAGGTAAGTAGTACCAATGCGTTAGATCGAACTTTAGTCAGTTCTGATCATTTTATAGGAGATCGTTTGAGAGACGCGATTGTTTGTTTACACTTTGCTGAGGCTCATGGGAGATTGCGAGCTGAGGCTCTTAGGAAATTGCGGATGGCTAATGCTATAACGATAGCTGCTATACGCGCGAGGCTATTTCATGTCAAAATAGGCTGCTCTGTTCATGTTTCGAGTAATTCTACGGATCGATATGGAAGGGAAACATAGGTAAGTAGTACCAATGCGTTAGATCGAACTTTAGTCAGTTCTGATCATTTTATAGGAGCTCGTTTGAGAGACGCGATTGTTTACACTTTGCTGACGCTCATGGGAGATTGCGAGCTGAGGCTCATAGGAAATTGCGGATGGCTAATGCTATAACGATAGCTGCTATACGCGCGAGGCTATTTCATGTCAAAATAGGCCGCTCTGTTCATGTTTCGAGTAAATCTACGGATCGATATGGAAGGGAAACATAGGTAAGTTGTACCAATGCGTTAGATCGAACTTTAGTCAGTTCTGATCATTTTATAGGAGCTCGTTTGAGAGACGCGATTGTTTGTTTACACTTTGCTGAGGCTCATGAGAGATTGCCAGCTGAGGGTCATTGTTTTTTGCGGATGGCTAATGCTATAACGATAGCTGCTATACGCGCGAGGCTATTTCATGTCAAAATAGGCTGCTCTGTTCATGTTTCGAGTAATTCTACGGATTGATATGGAAGGGAATCGTAGGTAAGTAGTACCAATGCGTTAGATCGAACTTTGGTCAGTTCTGATCATTTTATAGGAGCTCGTTTGAGAGACGCGATTGTTTGTTTACACTTTGCTGAGGCTCATGGGAGATTGCAAGCTGAGGGTCATTGGTTTTTGCGGATGGCTAATGCTATAACGATAGCTGCTATACGCGCGAGGCTATTTCATGTCAAAATAGGCTGCTCTGTTCATGTTTCGAGTAATTCTACGGATTGATATGGAAGGGAATCATAGGTAAGTAGTACCAATGCGTTAGATCGAACTTTGGTCAGTTCTGATCATTTTATAGGCACTCGTTTGAGAGACGCGATTGTTTACACTTTGCTGAGGCTCATGGGAGATTGCGAGCTGAGGCTCTTAGGAAATTGCGGATGGCTAATGCTATAACGATAGCTGCTATACGCGCGAGGCTATTTCATGTCAAAATAGGCTGCTCTGTTAATGTTTCGAGTAATTCTACGGATCGATATGGAAGGGAAACATAGGTAAGTAGTACCAATATTTAGATCGAACTTTAGTCAGTTCTGATCATTTTATAGGAGCTCGTTTGAGAGACGCGATTGTTTACACTTTGCTGAGGCTCATGGGAGATTGCGAGCTGAGGCTCATAGGAAATCGCGGATGGCTAATGCTATAACGATAGCTGCTATACGCGCGAGGCTATTTCATGTCAAAATAGGCCGCGCTGTTAATGTTTCGAGTAAATCTACGGATCGATATGGAAGGGAAACATAGGTAAGTAGTACCAATGCGTTAGATTGAACTTTAGTCAGTTCCAATCATTTTATAGGAGATTGTTTGAGAAACGCGATTGTTTACAGAGGGCTCGTTGGTTATTGGCTAGTGGGTGCAGACCGCAACCTTAGTCTACCTCAGTTTGTTGCAGTAAAGCTTCTATTTTATGCGCCTTATAGGCCGGTGCGCCTTATATATGGACAAAGTTTTAAAATGGGCCGTTCATTGAAGGTGCGCCTTATACCCCGGTGCGCCTTATAGGGCGGAAAATACGGTAATTAGGGTGACCAGATTTGGGTTTCTGAAAGAGTGGACACCTTTTTTGGGAGGGGGCGAGGTCATTTTTAGGGGGCGGGGTCTTTTTTTGTTTGGAGGGGGTGTCATATGTTGCATTTATTAGCCCGTCACAGAAAGACCTGGAACTTTGTGGCAATTCTATTGACAATGTACTGTACATGTATTATGTTTGAGGCAGTCCAACAAAATCCCGGACGATTTTTGAAATTCCCCCCGGACGTCTTTTTAGGGCTCAAAAGTAGGACATGTCCGGGAAAAAGAGGAAGAAAGAGGACGTCTGGTCCCTACCTTAATAAAAAACTATAGCTATTGGGATTCTTTTTATTAAGCCAGGTGGAGTGACTGGTGAAAAAAAAGAAAACGAAAAAGTCGCCTATACGAACTCCAACGGACATGCGCATACACAGCAACATATGCTGATCGTTTCGCAAACTACATTTATTCTCCAATATAAATAGCCAATTAAAACTTATGATAGTAATGGTCACCTTGCGATTAGATTTTGGTTGTAGTTGGTTGATTTAAAATCTCAAGCAGTCGGTGGGATTATAACCGCTTTTACCTCTACAGCTTCTTCGTCCTCGTCTTGATTTTCTTCCGTGTTGTCCACATCCGACGACCCCGAGTCCTCGTCCATTAGGGTAATTCATGGGTAATATTGTCACAGCTCTAAAGGAAACGCTAACTCTTATAAATTAAATAATTGTCCGTTAAGGTCCCGTTTCAAAGATGGGACTCCCAGTGTTGTCCGTTGCCACGGAAACCGACGCCGCCGGTATATGCAAAGTGTGTGTAACGTAAGCGTAGGTATGTTTTCTGTCAACTTCACAGTATACAATAAGGAACGGCTTCACCTTTGGTGTGTGTGTGTGTGACGTTGAATGGCTAGCAGCAGTGTATAGTACATACTGTTTCAATACAACATCACTCCAAAGAATCTACATTTTTGGTGGTGTGACAACAGTCCCATTTTGTGTAAATACTTTAGCTCATACTTTCTTTAAAAAAAAAAAAAAAAAAACTGGTACTTTGTTTCTATTCCTGGATTTAGCCTTGAAGATAGGGCATAAACACCACAATAATTTGTTGACGTGGGTGTTCTATTAATTATGCAAGAAACTTGTAGGGACAGATTTACAAATATTTTTTTTTAGGTTCAGATTCCTCATAAACAACACTCACACACAAAAAGTAAATATATAGTCCTGTACAATAATTCATCCTAACAGACACTAAAAAGACAAACTTCTTGAGAAACAACTATGAATAACAGTTTGGATTCAGACGTGTACAATAACACTTAATCCTCTCAGTGGTAAAAATAATGTACACGCAATTAGTATTGGACAGCGTAATATTAGCAGTCATTCACTGAATGACAAAGCGTAAAGCATTAAAGGGTAAGTCAAGTCAAACATTTCCTTTCCAACACATTATTTATGCACCCACACAAGCATTCTGATTTATATTTTGTTTGTGTAATATAATTAAGCAGAAAAATCCAGAGTTTGATGAGCCAGGGGGGGGGGGGGGGGATTTCTTAAACGCTATCAACTGATAATGACATCACAGAGCCAGAGGGCGAAGCTTGTGAACGTCACACAACCAAACCCAGTAAACAGGCGAGTCCTAACAGCTCTTCGGCACTCTGAAGTCATTTTCAGTCGATAGCAAGTGACAAAATTGCCACATGAGGTTTATAAAGTGTTGCATCTTAATTCATATTACATAAACATCACATTAATCAGTCTACCATTTAGACTAGTGTAGATGCATAGAACATGTTAATTGTTAAAAAAAAATGCTGTCCCCTTTAAATTAAGCAACAAAAAAAAGGAAATCCATAGTGCATAGAATGTTATTAGAAAATGTCATCAAATGCAAATGAGAGCAAGCTTGTTTGTCAAGCAAGCAGGACTTGGCATCATCAGGAAGAGAGCGACAGAAAAAATATGCTATGTGCAATGTGTATCCTGTCATTAACTGCTTTGGGAAGATAGTAAATGGTGAAAACATTGTATGCACAGATGCTAGTACTAATGAAGTGCAAAGTGTCCCCCCTTGTTCCACCAGGGCCAAGTCGCCGTTGCAGTGTCGCAGCTCACTCACTCACTCCACTTGCATATTGCGCAACAAAAGACCTTTTTTCACACCTCCTTGGAGCATTCTGGCACCGAGGCTAGAGCCTGTGATCCCAGCACTGAAGAAAGGGGCAGAGTCAAAAGATAGACAAAAAGGTGACCGTATGATAAAACAGTCACACAAAATGTATGTATATGCCTGTAGTAATTCAATGAATATGAGGGTGAAAGCAGAAAAATAGTAAACAGCATTACTCAATAATTGTGATTCTGACTAAAAAAAACAAAAAAAAAAACCAACGCATGTTATGGCCTTTTGTGGAATTTTTTGCATAGGAATTTTGCTGTGGTATAACATGGCAAACATCCAAACAATGATTGAAAGAAAAATGTGGAAACGGCCTGCTTACATGGCACTTAACTTCCTCTTCTTGGAAGCGGGAGTTTGGAGGCCATCAGTTTGTCTCTGTAATAATGATAATAATATGTAATATTTACTACAGTTTCAATACTATGTTACTTTGTGAGAGATACTGGTGGTGGTACTATTATGCTAACCTCTTTTCCTGCAGCTTCCTGCATTCTTCTTTGCTCGAGATTTTGCTAAAGGGAAACAGGATAAAAAAATGCAAGTTTAAAAAAAAAATGCAATGATACAATATAAACATCTTTACCTTTTTTAGGAGCCCTAACTATATGCAGTGGTGCCTGGAGTAATGAGTTATATTTGTATCATGACCACCCTGGCAACTCAAAACATTAAACTTTCTTTTTTGGCAAGTCAAAGCAAAATAAAACGATCGGCTGATATCTCTTGTACCTTGAAAACTCGTGAGTCGAGTCACACATACGGCATGTGATGCAATTGGACTATCAGTTTTAGTGACAGTCTGCAAACCTTATGAAGTTCCGAGAGCTGCTGGTGGCGAATTAGGGCTTCTTTGCTGGGAAATTGTCTCCTACACAGCAGACAGGCCAGTTTCACCCAGTCGGTCATCCTCCCGTCCTTCTCATCTTTGTCGCCATCTTCTTCGCCGCTGTCACTTTCCCCACTGTAGGCTGGAACAAGACCCGGGTGCTGTAGAGGGGGTGACTAGATTGGGGGTGGGAGACTGGGTCATGCACTGAGAAGAAAAAAAAATCTGCGACAAAAGTTGACTTCGTAAACGACGAAGGGAACACACAACGTACTTCAGTTTGTCTGAGCTGGTCCAGAAACATTTGATGCCGTTCTGAAAGCGCCCCCTGTGGGACAAAGGAAAACATTTAATGGGATAGATGCAAGCAAAAAAAAAAAAAAAGATCCCAAACTACTTTCTTCATGAGTTATACTGAGAAACCATCCTTATTTTTTAAGCTTGGCTCAGTCTGAGTTATTTGTAAGCATGCAACACCTTTTTCTCTAGGACAGCATAACCTGCATCAGCGCTGGCTGATTCTCTGCGATCTGTGGAACCGGCTGCGGGGGAGGCAGCACGCACGTTCTCCTTGTGTCGGTTGAGAGACTTGGCCCAGCGCTCCATATCTTTGGCTATCTATTAAGGCAGGCCCAACAGGGGAATACATTTAGCTGTATGCAGTCAAGCTCGTCGTCCTCTTAACGCAAGTGATGAATCATGTGTGTTAATTAGTTATTAATACATTAATTATGCACAAAACAGTCAGTCATGCCATTAATTTATTTTTGTGTGCAAATGTACCTGCTGAGCAGTTTTACTCTTGGGTTTATCTTTTTTTTCCTTGCTGCCAGGATTAGCAAGCACCAAGTCTGCAGGGCCTGCGCGATCATCAGCGGGAGCTGCTTCTTCCTTTGACTGTCCAGAAGCTGCAGGAATGTACATGCGCTTCTCGCCCTCCCAGTACATGAACTGCTGTGTGAGATGGTTGTAATAATACTGCAAAAAGAGTCAAGGATGGTAATCAATGGGTCACAAGTAATTTACTAAATATCCATCTCTGTTATATTATCATATGTCACGTCGGCTTTACCTGGGAGTTTGGGTCATAATAGAGTCCCGTCAGTGGGTCGTAATAGTAGCCTGAGCTTTCATCATATTGATATGTGGTTACATCTGGCACAGCTTGAGTTAAAAAAAATTAAAAAAAAACAGTGGTAAACATATATTTGCAGACAAACCAAGTTGATTGGGTACCACATACGATATTGCTGGAGCTCATGTGCAGTGCCCGGTGTTGCCGGCTGGCTGGAAGAAGCTGGTTGCGGTTTCCCGACTATCTCAACCTTTAGAGACAACACGCATAATAGCGTGATGCAGCTCAAGCAATGCAATGTGATGGCATTGGCAAATCGGTAACCAGTACCTGGGTGGCGGAAGGCTGAGTTTGCGGCTGCGGCACGACAGCTATCCCGGGCGGCAACGCTTCACCTGGATTCACTACAGCTGCGAGATGTCAAGCAAGTACATTACACAATTGCGCAAACCCATACCGTAGAGTCAAATAACATGTGAGGAAATATCCTAGCATGAGATAGCAACCTGGTGTTACTGCTGCTGGGTAAGCCCCCCTCATTGTCGCACCTCCACTAGGCAAAGAAGCAACCATGGGGTCTGCCTGGACTTGAAAATGTTGGCTGTCGGGCAGAGCGTAATCATTCCCTTCTTGATTGTATGGTATTGTCGCTCCTGAACCATTTTGTGCAGCCTGAGGACAAAAAACAAAAACACACGAGTACAAAATGAAATATTGACACCGTCTAGATGTAGTACATAGGTATATGTAAATAAATACCATCAGCGTGGATAATCTCCCTCCCCCATAAGAGTTAAAAAGAAAAAAAAAAAAAACTTTTGACGTGTTGCCCTGCCAACTAGTCCAGTTACCTGTGTGACAGCCCACTGTGCTGCAGCAATGGCGGTGCTGGCCACCGTTGCAGCGCTCATTCGACTCACTTCTGTTGGAAATGTGTCACTGAAAAAAGAAAAAACACACAGCTTCACACTTCTGTGTCGACATCTATCCATTAGGGGTGTAAATCGCGGGTTTTGTCACGATACAATATCATATCAATACAAAGAATCACGATACGATATTTGCCGATATCTTAAAGCCTGCTGAGATTCATTCACGATACATCGCGATATAGTGCTCTACGATCGATATTTTTTTTTTTAAATAAAAAATATAGAACAATATCCTGATTTAGAACGCAAAATCAACAAGGTACTGCAAACTCTTTATTTAGGAAATTACAAGAGTATTGTAGTATACAAAGTGCTTATTTTAACACTGAACTTTGATGTCGTGTTTTTTCTTTAAATGTGCGGTGAGATTTGTGGTCCCTGAATATTTGATCACCGCATGGCAGCATTTACAAACTGCACGTGTCTTGTCCGTTGAGCCATCTTTTCTTTGCAATCCAGAGTGCTTCCAAACGAATGACTTGAAGCCTAAAGGGTAGCAAATTTCCTCGGCTTTTTGGACACCAGCCCAGGAGCCGCGTACTAGTTGTCGACTCCCCTTTCACGTGCCTGCTCTGCTCACAACGCAACACGCCGCGCACTGCGCCCGGAAAGAGGAAGCAAGCAACAATGAACTGGATTTCAAAATAATGTCGCGTCTAATGTCTGAGGTCAAACACGGCGATATAAATCGATGTTTACGTTTAGCATCGATGCCAATAAATCGTAGAGCATTATATCGATTAATCGATGTGTATCGATGAATCGTTACACCCCTACTATCCATCTATAGCAGTGGTCACCAAACTACGGCCCGCGGGCCCGATACGGCCCACGGGACCGTTTAATCCGGCCCGCCAACCCTGAACAAATTGTATTATTAAACTTTTTTTTTTTTGTCATTTTGCCTGCAATGACTGCATTTCCCCAGTAGATGGGGAAGCGCTCGCCTTCGCATTTACTACCGGAAGCCGTGTCAGAAAGCTCGGTGCACACTCACAAGTGCTTGTACGTACTCAGTAGTGCGGACATGGCGCACTCGCGCTCTATTTGTATCAGTCCCGAATTTAGAGTGTGGGCTGTGACGACAGCATTCTTGTAATTCGCGCGCTGAGCTTTCAGATGCAGTTTTGCGCTAAAGCCACCCACAAACCTTCCCCTGGAATTCTTCCATTAAAATGAGTCGTCCAAGGAAAAGCAAGGTGGACACAGTGCCGAGCGTTTAAAAGAGAGTGGCCAATTTGGCTCGACGTACGCGACGTGACGTTCAGCCACATGAACGTCAACCCGTCACAGATCGAGGTAAACGGACCAACACCTCGGATCTCGCCAAAGAATTGCCACAAAGAATTTTACTCCAGACTATGACGCACTAGCAAACTTTAACAAAAAATACAGCGGTATCTACAAGCCTACTGGAACCTACAAAAGGATTATAAGGAAGGAACACGAGAACTTTAAGAGACTGCTCATATGTGTCAGAGAGATTCTGCTCTGACAACTGAGCTGAGCTTTCATCTGTTAAGATTGTGCATGGCACAACAGAAAGTTAATGTTCCATGGCTTTTTTTTCTATGAAGAACCCAGAGAGAGTTATTTAGTAGGGGTGTAACGATTCATCGATACACATCGATTAATCGATATAATGCTCTACGATTTATTGGCATCGATGCTAAACGTAAACATCGATTTATATCGCCGTGTTTGACCTCGGACATTAGACGCGACTTTATTTTGAAATCCAGTTCATTGTTGCTCGCTTCCTCTTTCCGGGAGCAGTGCGCGCGGCGTTGTTGTGTTGTGAGCAGAGCAGGCACGTGAAAGGGGAGTCGACAACTAGTACGCGGCTCCTGGGCTGGTGCTATGTCTAGTGTCCAAAAAGACGAGGAAATTTGCTACCCTTTAGGCTTCAAGTCATTCATTTGGAAGCACTTTGGATTCCAAAGAAAAGATGGCTCAACGGACAAGACACGTGCAGTTTGTAAATCCTGCCATGCGGTGATCAAATATTCAGGGACCACAAATCTCGCCGCACATTTAAAGAAAAAACACGACATCAAAGTTCAGTGTTAAAATAAGCACTTTGTATACTACAATACTCCTGTAATTTCCTAAATTAAGAGTTTGCAGTACCTTGTTGATTTTGCATATGAATTGTTATAAATCAGGATATTGTTCTATATTTTTTCATTAAAAAAAAAAAAAAAAAAGAAAAAAAATCGATCGTAGAGCACTATATCGCGATATATCGTGAATGAATCGCAGCAGGCTTTACGATATCGGCAAATATCGTATCGTAGTTCTTTGTATCGATATATCGTATTGTGACAAAACCCGCGATTTACACCCTTATTTAGTTATTATTTATTTCCTGTTTTTTCTGTGAAGAACTCAGAGAGGGTTATTTAGTTATTATTTATTTCATTAATAGTGTTATTATTTGTTTCCTGACTTATTTTCTGTAAAGAACCTAGAAAGGGTTATTAAATAACCGTTATTTGGTTATGTGTGGCTTTCTGGAAAACAATAAATTTTTTAAGCTCCCCTACGATTGTCACACTTTTTCTGTTATAAACTGACACCGGCCCCCCATCAGAGAAGGGAAAAGTTATGTGGCCCTCACAGGAAAAGGTTTGGGGACCCCTGATCTATACTCAAGACCAAACCTCAAGTCTGCTTCCATTTTTGTTTTGCAATTTGAATTCCATTGGTTACATTGCTCACATGCGAACACGCTCTTACCGCTTGAAGCCTTTGGCAAACTCCACCACAATCACCTTTCCGTCGATAGAAAGAGGCTGCTTGAGAGCCTGCAAGATCTGGAGCAGTTGAGATGCCTCCTGATGACAAAGCCCAAAGGACATGGGTTTACGACAGCTCCACACAATCACAAACGTCCGCTTCCATGAAAACTGTATGATGCTGCTTACCACAATCGTGGAGAGTTGCAGAAAAGCAAAGCCTCTGTTGAGATTTGTGTGCTTGTCCTTGATGAGGCGAACGTTGGAGGATGAAAGTGTAGCAAATGAGGCCAAAGAAGATAAAATGGCTTCCACTGTTGTATGGGGTCCAAGGTTTCTGAGAATCAGCGCTTGTGATGAGACGGGAAGGACAGTGTTAATTAAGAAGGAACACTGAGGTGACTACTAGAATCACATCTTTCTTTGTGTTGGACACACAAATCGATTTGTGCCAACTTACAAATTTTCTCCGCGCCATTTAACTTACTGTCGTTGGCAAGGTCTGCCTGCTGTGCAACTTGAGCTGAATGGGCGGCAGAAACCGAATGAAAGGGTGGTGGCAGGGGCAGCAAGCCTTGGGCTCCCTCCTTTTGAAGACCAAGAGTTGAATCTTTGTGCATCTGGGGCAACTTCAGTTCAGCTTCTGAAAAGGGGAAAAGAACATGTCTTAACCTTGGGCGACAAAATTCCGTACGGGAGACCACACAGGTGGGTTTATTGTTACCTGATTTGGGCGCAGTGCATTTAAAGCACCTTTCCCTCCTTTTGAAGTTTTGTACTCCACACTGTTGAGATTTTTACAAGCCTTATTGTTAAATGAAAGAGGGGGGAAAATCTGTTATACATCATGCCTCCAAACACAACCTTGTTGCAAAGCCAGTCCTCATTGGCTCGTGGTTTTGGGTTGCTGTAGTGCATCGACACTCGATGTCCAAGAATCAGCAGCATGCCCTGAAAGAAGTAGAGAGAGGGAGGGGGGAGGGTGGACAGTGGATGACTATGAGCAAGAATGAGGCCACACGCATCAGAGTGAGGCCTCATCTCAGAGAAACCAATGAGAGGGACCAGAGAAGGAGAAAGTGAGAGCGAGACAAAGAAACCTGACTGAAAGACAGAATAGAGAATGGCAACCTTCAGCTTTAGGAAAAATTGTTTGATGCTGTCATTCTGTGTTCTATTCATTCTATTCACCACGCAGATCCAAATTAAGGTTTTTTTTGGGGGGTTTTTTTAAGACTGAGTTGTTCAGTTCAGAATAATGGCAGTTTGTAAAAAAACAGTACAGCTCAAAATCTTTTCCACACACCAGTCTCATTTAAACACTAAACCATGTAAAAAGTGTTCATATTTGGCTATTTGGTTGTTCAACACATTTCCATGTATGGAAATAAAAGTTAATGAGATGATTTTGAGCTTTCCACACTTTTTACTGACTGCTATCATTCTAAACAAAAAGGCACAAACAGTTCTCATTGACTGAATTTCAAATTGAGGAGAGAAAGTAAGAGCAATGGAATTTTTATTCTTTTTTGCCAAATGAGTTTTGCAAGTTTATCCTGTCTGAACAGTCTCAGACATGGTCCCCCCCCATGTATGACTCCAACGTATGAATTACCTACCTGTCTCACAAAAAGATTCTTTGTGAGCAAATGACATGCTTTTAATCTAAGGTGAAGCAGGCGTGATGTGACAGTACATTTGTCTTGCCCATTGCGTGTGTGTGCGCGTGTCATGTGTGTATGGGAGAGTGACCTGGTTGGTCTCCATCCAGCGGGTGGCCTCCTGTATGAGATTAAACTCGACGAAGGCGAATCCTCGGCTCTGACCTGGACACCGCCCAGCGCCATGGTTACCGAATAACAACAACAACATAACGCAGTGAGGGATTAGTGCCTTGTGTACAGAGGAGAGAGAGACCCTGTAGCAGCACTAACAAAATGAACAACCGCTCTCCCTTGGAATGAAGAGGCTTGACGGTGAGTTGGCGAGACACTCTTATGATTCTCTGCGAGGTGAGGAGGACGCGAGGTCCGGTAGCTCGGTGGGGTTCACAAAAACGAGGGAGAGGGAGGTCCCTACCCAATCCTCAGGTTATGTCTGACCCACGTGCCAATGCAAGTGACACACATGCACCATTGAGTTTCAGAGTGCAATAATGTGGGTGGGGGTTAAGGCATTCGTACTCGTCACTGCGGCCGATACCAGAACTTAGAAGACTAGAATATTGCCATTAATTCCATGCAAGTTAAAAAACAATAATATATCCGGATGTACATTTAAAAATATGATATTTTTTTTTAGTCAAATTTTGTGCGTCAAAAATACTTGGCAGTATCGACAAATTGTTCTGGTGAGTGCTCTAGGATTGACTTCCTGTACTGATATTGGTTTTATATATATTAAAAAAAAAAAGGGGTATCAAAGAGCCTGATTCAGTACCAAAACCTATAACAAAATTTTCAGATGCTAGTTATTCCCCTCACTTTGAACACAGCTTTAAAAGTGACTTGATTGATTTTTACTAAGGGGCTTCATGCTGCCAATGGATTTACCAACTGTCTGGTGACATACAACCAAAGAAATTACAAAATACATAAGTCACAGTGGAACATTGAAACAGTTAGATTCCGCGCTCATACTGAATCAACTCAACTCTCAGTAAGCACTCTCCCGTAACTCCCCTCATGACTTCAATACGGCATCACTGTTCAACGTTTACAAGAGAAACTATTGCTGAAGTTTGCCAAGGGCTTTACAAGACTTGGCCTGCTGCGTGATGACCAGCAAATTTGCCTTGTGCAACAAGGGCAGAAACAGAGAAAGACACGGAATAAAAGAGGGCTTTGTAATCAATGACTTACGGGCGGTTACAGGGTTACTCGCCCTTTTTGACATTGTTTGGACTGCAGTACTCAAAAACGCAACTCTGACAGCAAACACGGAGAAACTGCTTAACAGCTCACTTTTGTCAAGTGATCCAGGAGGTTTGTGAGCATTATTCGTATACTCATTCACACAGAGATGGCAGAAGAATGAACATGCATATACGTATTTGGGGGATGACCAAAGTAGGCACAATGAAGTGACAGCTTTGTAAATGCATAGTTCTTTAATGACCCCATAGGATTGGATTAGATTGGAAATGTTCCTTATTTAGGTGTCTGGTGAATGTAGCGTATGCTTTAAAAAAAAAAAAAAAAAAAAAAAAAATCAGCTTCATGATGTGTATGTATTTTTAAGGCATTGAAAACAAGGAATATGAGGAGGATTTCTTTGTTTGGTACTTAATATTATGACTAAAAAAACCTACGTTTAAAAAGTATTCTGGATAAGATGAAATGGCTGGCAAAAAGATATTGCAGGGAGAATTACACTGGTCAACATCAAATTTCAATCAGAGTTGGCTTTGTCTGTCCCTTAACGTATTTTCGATGCTGATCTTTTTGTACCCCGACTATTCTAGCACAAACAGTTTCTGAGATATAATTTTTGGTTTTAAGTTTGACAATACAATATGCAATACAGATTTTATTATGGATTGTAATTTTAAAAAAATCCACCTGTTACTGAACACCCTTCATTAATAAATATGAGTAAATAGCACATATGTTATTGCAACTATTATTATAAAAATCCTACGCGCTAGAGAAAGAAAACGAGGGCAGATTTGGAATCAGACCATTAAATTCATCTGGAAATGTTTAATTGCATCAGGCGTACTAAGATTTGTTGACCAGTGTTACAATAAAAAAATAAAAATAAAAAAACTGAAAAGGAGAAGTTTTCTCACCTGAAGATTTGTTCCTCATGAGTCGAACCTCTTTTGGCTGGATCCCCTGCTCTTGAAGTGTTGCCCAGATCTGTCGACACGTTTATGCCAACATCAAGGAGGGAAATCCAAAGCAAGCCCAGCAAGCAACATACACGTACTTCATTGGCAGTGGCGTTGGGTGGCAGCATGCGAAGCATGACAATGTTGCTAGGTCTCTGATTGTAGTCCAGATCAGCACGGTAATCCTGCTCCCTTTGCTCCATGTCCTCATGAGACAGCTCGGGCTCACAACTACTTCGGCCGTGCTCCTCTAGCTCGGCGGCAAACATCTGAATTATTCAGGACAAATGAGCAACCAAGAGTGGACTGTTGAACGTTTCAGCTGTGTTCAGGCTTACCCGTCTCATTCCCGCTCCTTGAGAGAATCTGCCCTCCTCTCGGTGCTCCATCTGATCAGGACAGGCACCGCCTCTGCGACCCCAGTTTCCTTCTCCACTGCCTAAATATAGGGTTGAGTTCTCAGCAAAATTTTTACCATGTTTCATCAATCCCCTTGCCTCCGACCCAGTCCGTAGCCGTTCAAAATCTCTCTTGGATTTCTTGTCATCAAAGCCATCAATTGAGGACTGCGGACAAAGAGGCCAGAGGACTCCTTTGATCTCCTGACCACGATCCCCTTTTTGATGAAATCCTTGGACATCTTGGAGGTGACCGGGTAAGAGTTCAGCGGCACACAGAGATGTTTCGTTGTGGACATTTTGCCCGTCCTCATTACGGACATCATATTCTGCTTCTTGCGCCTTGTCATCAAAACCACGGTAGTCCACGTCCTGAAAGTTGTAGTCGTCATGGCTGCTACCGTATCGCCCCATGCGATCACCTCGCCCACCCCTGAACACAGATGAAGGACTTGACAGCGCCATTCATTCACTCGCAAAGCGGTAGCCTAGAGCAGGGGTCCCCAACCACCGGGCCGCGGACCGGTACCGGTCCGTGGTTCACTTGGTACTGAAAGAAGAGGCTACAACTTCTAAGAAAAGGAAAACTGCATTTAAAATTTAATTTCTGGAGTCCTACTTAAAATATGGATTTATCGCCACAGGTGACTGACGCGCCAAGCCAACTCTGCATAATTGCTCTAGGCCAGTGGTCCCCAACCTTTTTCGCGCCACGGACCGGTTACATGTCAAAAATATTTTCGTGGACCAGCCTTTATATAAATAAATAATACGTTTATTAAATAATACATTTATAACAAATATATAAATACGATAAAATAAAATGATACGATTGCCCTAACAAGTATAGACGACATAAAAAAAAACCTCACCATTACGTTGAATTAGTGGTTACGTTGAATTAGTGGGAGCACTGAGCTTGTTTCTCAGAAACGAGCCGGTCCCATCTCTGCGTAATGCAGTGCTTCTCAAATAGTGGGGCGCGCCCCCCTGGGGGGGCGCGATGCTATACCAGGGGGGGCGCGTGTGACCCCGGGGAACAGGCTTTTTTTTTTTTTTTTTTTTTTTTTTTTTTTTTTTTTTTTGGCAGTACTAGAATAAAGTGTAATTGCGCATTTACTACATGAGGCGACAGTGGCGCTCTCATCGTGACTTCTGTCACGTTTGCGACAGTGCAACATTTTACGACTTACAAGACAACAGGTTTGCCTTGATTAGCAGTGTTGAAAGCTCCGACTGCGTCCCGCCTATAGCCTCCGTTATTCAACAAACACCAACATGAAAAAGTTTCTAACAGGGATGAAAAGAAAAGCGGAGGGAAACAAAGACAATGAAACAAAAGAAAGTCAGCTGAAAGCTAAGACGAGGAAATACGACGAAGCGTATTTAGCGCTTGGCTTCACTGTGAGTACAGTTGGAGAAGAGGAAAGACCGATATGTCTGCTGTGTCTAAAAATGCTCGCAGCGGACAGCATGAAGCCAAATAAATTGGCGCGTCACTTAAATACGTTACCCCCCGATCACGCCGATAAGCCACTTGAGTTTTTTCAGCGAAAACGTGCTGAATATGGCCAACAGTCATCCCGTTTTGTGAAGGCTTCTTCAGTAAACCATCGAGCGCTTTTAGCATCATATAAGGTGGCGTACCAAATTGCGCAGTGCAAAAAGCCCCACACCATAGCAGAGGAGCTAATACTGCCTGCAGCATTAGACATGGTTTCTGTCATGCTGGACGACGCCAGTGCAGCAAAACTAAAAACTATCCCTCTGTCCAATGACACTGTCGCCAGACGTATAGATGACATCGCTAACGATCTTCAAGAACAGCTGGTAGATAAACTCAAAGACAAACGTTTTGCCTTACAGTTTGATGAAGCAACTGACAGCAACAAAGACTGTCTGTTTATTGCTTATGTACGTTTTGACTTGTCAAACTCCCTGTGTGAGGATCTACTTTTTTGTAAATATGTCAGAGACAGAGCCACAGCTGAAGAGCTCTTCAAAATTCTGGACTCCTTTTTGACTGAGAATGGGCTAAAGTGGGAGAACTGCATTGGTGCCTGCAGTGATGGTGCACAAACCATGGCAGGGAAGAGAAAAGGACTTCGGGCACTCATCAAGACAGCCTCACCTCATGCTGAGTGGACACACTGTATTATACACAGAGAAGCACTTGCAACCAGGCGACTTTCCCCTGAATTAAGTGAGGTTATGACTGACATCATAGGTGTAGTCAATTTTATAAAGACCAGACCACTAAAAACAAGAGTCTTCTCTGCCATCTGTGAGGAGATGGGAGCTGAACATCAAGCTGTGCTCTATCACAGTGAAGCAAGGTGGTTGTCACGAGGAAAAGTCTTGTCCCGAGTTTTTGAGCTCAGAGAGCAAATAAGAGTGTTTTTGGAGCAGGAGCACAAGTATGAAGTGGCAGAAAAATTTTGTGATGGGAAGTTCCTGGGAAAACTGGCCTACCTGAGTGACATATTTGAAAAGCTAAATGAGCTGAATCTACAGCTTCAGGGGAAAGATAAACACCTCCCTCAGGTCACAGACAAGATTAGCGCTTTCACCCGAAAGCTTGCAATGTGGGGCAGGCAACTTGATGAAGGAAACATCGATTCATTTGAGAACCTGCATGAATTTGTGGACACCAATGACTATGATGCTACCTCAGTGATTCCACACATTAAGCAGCACATTTCTTCACTGATGGGATTCTTTAAAAAGTACTTCCCTGAAAACAGTTCCCAGTATGACTGGGTGAGAGACCCTTTCAGTGCACCAGCTCCAACTGGTTTCAGCTCTGCAGAAGAGGAGCAGTTCATTGACATGACGTCTGACTCCACATTGAGACTGAGGTTTACATCACAGACACTCAGTGCATTCTGGCTGAGTGTAGAGAGGCAGTATCCACTCTTAGGGGAGAAAGCTATGAGCATTCTGCTTCCTTTTGCAACATCTTACCTTTGTGAGATTGGCTTCTCTGCTGTTGCTGCACTGAAGACCAAGTACAGGTCCCAGCTAAACATTGAGCAGGAGCTGAGAGTTGCAGTATCATGCTTCGAACCTCGCTTCGAAAAGCTGTGCACTGCAAAACGTGCTCATTGTAGCCATTAAACCTGACTTCCTCCTCAATTTTGATGAAAAAAATAAAGAAAAAAAGAGCACAAATTGTTTAATTCACCTTGTTTTGTAGGTTCAAGTGTTTTATATATTGTGCTCCTGAGTTAATGTTGCTGAACTGAATATAAATAAGTTATTATTTTTTTAGTTTTTGCAGTTTATTAGTTATTATAATTATTAAATATTATTTATTGATTTGATTTAATTTTGCAATGGTGCAATTAGTTTGTCAAACATGTTTACAGTTTAAACAAGGATTTATTTATTCTTAATTTCAGGCATTGATGCACTTAAAATCTTTTCTGTTGCAGACTTAAAACACAATTTGATAAAGTTATTCTTTGTAAGTTTGACCATATGTCTTTCTTTTTTTCTTTAATGTTAATAAGGATAAAATGTTATGCAGAGATGGATAGTCACGGTGGGGAGTGGGGGGGCGCGAATAGTTTTCTTCTTGCTAGGGGGGGCGTAACAGAAAATAATTGAGAAGCACTGGCGTAATGGGAGACAATGGAACCCGAAGTGGTTAAGGTTTGTCTTTTAATGCAGAATGCTTGGTCTCCATGTGCCAAAGCAGTTTTGAAGGCTTCATTGCCTCGTTAGCCAGCCTGTCGCCACATTTTATGCAGAATGGGCTATTTTAAGTAGGACTCCAAAAATGTTCTTTTAAATGCAGCTTTCCTTTTCTTAGAAGTCTCAGCCTCTTCTTCTTCCGTCTCTGGCCTTTTTTCCCTTTCCAAACATCTCTGTTTCTTAACATTAAAAGTCCCAATGATCGTCACACACACATCTGGGTGTGGTGAAATTTGTCCTCTGCATTTAACCCATCCCCGTGTGATTTTAATCCATCCCCTGGGGGAGAGGGGAGCAGTGAGCAGCAGCGGTGCCGCGCTCGGGAATCATTTGGTGATCAACCCCCCAATTCCAACCCTTAATGCTGAGTGCCAAGCAGGGAGGCAATGGGTCCCATTTTTATAGTCTTTGGTATGACCCGGCCGGGGTTTGAACCCACAACCTTCCAGTCTCAGGGCGGACACTCTACCACTAGAGCCACTGAGCTGGTTCTTGCTCATTTTTGCTTGCTTCGCAGGCTCGACTGAGGTGACATGTCACGTGACCGAGACGAGCGTCTTGACCTGAACCGACAGATGTAATTGGGACAGAATCGCCAATTTTCTTTTATATTTTTCAAAATAAATCATTTATTTTTGCTAGCTTTGCAGGCTCGACTGGGGAAACATGTCACGTGACCGGGACGAGGGTCTTAACCTGAATTAATTGATCGTCGATTAATTTTTTTGTTTGTTTTCCTGTGCGGCTTGGTGGCCCGGCACCAAGTGACCCACGGACCGGTACCCGTCCGCAGACCGGTGGTTGGGGACCCCCGGCCTAGAGGACAACTCACCTCCGCTCAGTATCCATACCGTATTCACTGACGCTAATCTTTCTCTTTGTTCACCAGCATGAATAACCTGAAGGCACAACATTTGACTGATTTTGGATGGGAGGGAAGCAATGTGTTATACCACAAACTACCACTACTAATGTAGAACACATGTCCTACTTTAAATCACAAGTTTAACAAGAAGATAGGATAAAGAGTAAGACACTTAAGGTTTGAAACTCGGAATCAATCAAATCGGTCACAAAATCGTAACAATTCTTTTTTTCTTTTTGCTTTTATGCTTTAAAACATTGGCTAGAGATTGCCGCATATACACTACTTGTAAAGAGACGTAATTTTCTTACGTCTGTTAAAAAATGATACTTGTATCTCTCGCGTAAATCAACTCACCTTAGAAATTCTACACGCACCTACGTATGGTGTGCATGTATCTCTCGCGTAAATCAACTCACCTTAGAAATTCTACACGCACCTACGTATGGTGTGCACTCACGTAAGCTTACGTCTTGTGCATGTACAAGAAAAATAGACGGGGGTGGAATCCTTGACTGTGAGGAAAGCTAAAGGCGTACTGATAATACAAGAACAGAACCTTTCAAAAATATTCAACAATGACATACGGGCATCTTTTAGCCTACATGCTAACTACTATCTGGAACGCTAGCAAGTTGTCCTCAGTCTGTCAGTCGTCAAACACATGGCAACAGACAGAAGCAAATTGTGCGTAGACTTACCAACTTTCCATGAACGCGCCGATCACCAAATTAACACATCAGCAAACCAAGTAAACTGAATGTTTTTATTCGAGCGAAGACTAGAAAATGGCCACAGAGGTAACATTTTAGTAGGACGGAGCAATGTCCCATTCTGACCGGTGATTGGACAGTGGCGACACTAAGATGAATGGTAATTGGACGTAAAGAAATCGACTATGACCTGCCAGCTAATCACCGGCACACAGAAGTACTATGTGCGTGTTTTCTAAATGTCTTGATAACATGTTTGGTGATATGCTTCTGCCAAAATTATCTAAAGATTCCGAATCATATTGTCGTTCTCACTGTCTTTTTAAAGACCTCCGTTTTAATCATACTGTTTGGCGGGTGGTGGTTCTTTCTAACATAAATAAGACACTGCTCATGTCGCACGTGAAATAGTACATTATCATTTGTACAGTATAATGTTTGATATGTGAAATTTATTAATTTAAAAACAGGATGTGATATTGGACATCACAGCAGAGGGCAGTGTTGAGCTTTCTGTTAAGTGAGGGGGGGCAGTTAGCCAAGCGAATCGGAGGGCTAAAATCTCTCAGGAGACGTGCGATGCTGTGACGATGGCGATTAAATCTCACCCCCTCTGTCAAGTGAAATTGAAGTTTGAGCCACTGTGCCCGGTGAGGAAGTAGGTCCAGTCGCCCAATTTGTCACTTCTGGTGAGTTACCCCATAAGTCCCAGACGTTTGTGCTTGTAAAAAGGCTGCGCAGTAAAGATTTACTTGGTTGTGGAATTTCACACGTAATGGGTGGGCAAGCACTCCAGAGAGCCAACTAGCAGATAAAATGCCAAATTTCCATGTGCGCATTTTAAGAAAACCTGCACCTGTTATAGAGGAAACCCCAATACCAGCTTTATTTGAGGAAACAAAATATTGAAAGCAATCAGTCCAATAACAAATAATATATCTGATATCCCACCCTCCAAAAAAACCTTGCACCCCGAGCTTGACCCATTCAATGAATTACTTGACACTATGCTTATAACCGAGGATGATCTAAACAAATAATAGCTGGATTAATTGAGATAAAACAAAGAAAATTACAGTTAACATTGAAAAGTTAAAAAAGAATAGTGACAAAGGATTCCGATAGTCAAAAGTAGACGCATCATTAAAATGTCCTTACAAGGCCTTGGAAGGACATTGACAATACAGTACAGCTTAAAATTTATTGTATGAAAATGATCTTTATAAAATAATATTCCATTTATTAACCGCACCCACTCGTGATTTTAACCACTGACTAAAACAATCAAATCGTAAGTCTGGCGCACACACAAAGGTCCTAAAAGTCACAAGATAATTAACCTGATTGCACCTCTAGTTTATGTACTGTATACTGTCTTTCATCAAGTGGGGGGTTTGAATATCACTCTTAAGAGGCTGTTAATTGCTAGACCATCCGGCACCACAAAATATGGCTTTCAGGAGTAACTTTGGCATGGAAAGAAGGGCTTTAGGGTCAGTGTCACAAAATGCATTTCCACGCACTAGACAACAGAACAATGCACACATTCACTGCATGCAGACCTGCACTGGAGAAAATGATGCACCATATAGCCATAAACTCAATACACACTACTGTTTAGTTGCAGTTTTTTTCTTTCGCTGTCATCCAATTCGGTTTAAGCCTCCCCCTGAATAGCGCCCGAGTGAGAACAAAGGCTAACAATAACGGGTAAAACACGACACTACAAATCCAAGTTCTCTACGTTTTCCTCTCCTCTTACTCCTGCTCTCAAGGCACGATGTGTAGGTGACACTATCATTAAAAACAAGTTGACATTGTTTTTACTTAAAACATCACTTATTTACCTGTCAGATGTCTGTTAACTTTGGGCTGGTAGACCTCTTCAATTATGTCATGGCACATTTGAACCCCCGATTAATGTACTTAACCCCTCCGTCCCCATACGTCCATTTGACTCCTTAAAAGTTCTCATTAGACCCAAGATAATTAGTGTGTGTGTATATATATATATATATATATATATATATATATGTATATATGTATATATGTATATATATATATACACACACACACACACACACACACACACACACACACACACACACACACACACACACAGACCGGGGACTAAGGTTTCAATGTCTATCAATTTTCGGCAAATCTGCCTGAGCTTGCTGATGAGCGATGGGTGATCGGAAATTGAGCATCCGTACAAGTTTGTTTTGGGCCCTCCCCAAGATCAAATTCTCAACGCAAGCTCCGCATCTGTATTAAAAGGGTAACTTTCAGTTGCGGCGCGGTCTATAGCAGAATGCAGCCCGACTTCTTCTTCTTCTTGGCCTGCAACGCGGCTCGAGTTGCCATCTCAAAGACTTCCCGCACGCCATCTTTGGTTTTGGCAGAGCACTCCTGGTAGCCGTAGGCACAAATGCGGTTTGCCATTTCTTTGCCATCTTCATATCTAACTGGCTCCTGTAGAAGAATGTAGGGACGGTGATTACATTTTCACAACCGCAACAAAACAAAAATATACAACAATATATATCTTTCCACCTGTTTCATTTTTGCCAGCTCTCGTCTGGTGTGGTCGTCATTGCGCAGATCTTTTTTATTACCCACAAGGATGATGGGAACATTTGGGCAGAAATGTTTCACTTCTGGCGTCCACTTTTCTGGAATGTTCTCTGCCGGGAGACAAACAGGCATTAACAACTTACGTGACAATGTGGTGAAGGTTCAGGATCATGCATGTGCTGCACAAACAGTACCTAAACTGTCGGGACTGTCTACAGAGAAACACATAAGAATAACATCAGTGTCAGGGTAGGACAGAGGCCTCAGTCGGTCATAGTCTTCTTGACCGGCTGTGTCCCAAAGTGCTAGTTCGACCTGAAATAAGAATGAAAGAAGTTTTAGCATACAAAAATATAATTAGTTAGCAATAGCTAATACAACTTCTGGAAAGCTAGAACAGTCACAGTCGTGACTAACAGCTGCACACCAGTTGACTGACCCTCACACACATGACCAATTCACTGTATGGGGAAATCAGCATTCTTATTGGGATATGTTTTGAGCATCCACATATACCGTATTTTACGGACTATAAGTCGCAGTTTTTTTCATAGTTTGGCCGAGGGTGCGACTCATATGTGAAATTATTAACACATTATTACTTGATCATTAACATTACTTACTAGTATAGGTGATCACTTCACATGTTATTTTCACTTTAACCCGCATAAGGGCGCACTAGGCCTGTGGAATAATTGGAGCCCTCACTGACAATGAGTCTGAATCCATTTACTCACTTCCGGAGTTATTTATAAAACAGAGGACAGAGATTTTGACACAGAGGACGAAGATTTCAATGGATTTAATGATTTGGAGTGACACGGATGGTTCGATAAACGTATTAATGTTATAGTTATTTGATATAGTTTATATATAGTTACATAGACCTGTGGAATAATTGGAACTGCAACTGACGACGAGTCCGACCTCAGCGCTGCATGCAGAAGTGGCGTTGTTTACACAAAGGACAAAGATTTCGATGGATTTAATGATTTGGAATGACACTGATGGTTTGATAAATGTGTTATTTATGTTACAGTTATTTGAATAACTGTTAATGTTACGTCAGGCTCATTCCCAGCTCCTATCCGAGCCAACTGTGGATGGGAGGCAGCGTACATGCTGGACTGTCGTAGTCAAATGCAGGGCACATTCAGTATAAAAACAAACCACACTGCAGTCACGGACAATACAGGGTATTAAAAGATATGCTTTTGGAACTGGAGAAAACCCAAATAACCCAAAAATTTCAAAGCGGAACCTTAGAGCACAACGAACTGCCCAAAAAGTTTATCGATTAATGTTTTTTTAACCATGATAAAATACCGTATAGATTTGTAGCTCCAGGGCTATTTCACCTGTTTTCCATCTACTTCAATGTCGGCCACATAGTTCTCAAACACTGTGGGGACGTAGACCTCCGGGAACTGGTCCTTACTGAAGACGATCAGCAGACAGGTCTTTCCACATGCTCCATCTCCAACTATGACCAACTTTTTTCTAATAGCAGCCATCTAAAAAGAATATTTTTGAAACAACGTTAGGCTCATGGCACCATTATCCACAAAGAGTTTGTTGTCTGTTTCAAGCCTCTTTTGAGCCTCAGGAGCACTGCGGGTTCACAGTATGATGCAATCCAAGCCTCAAAAGTATTATTATTGTTGTTGTTGCTGAACGATAACACTGCTTTAAATACGACCCAGTTACACTGCGCAAGTGTAGTGTGTCACCCTGTGAGTGACGGAAGCTAAACGTGCCAAAGTAGAAGCAAAAATACGAAATATCTTCCGTGTCTTCGATCATGTTATCCGACCAAGCAACAAAGTGATCGTCACATCCGTTATCACGCCAAAATGTATGTTTTTAAATAGACGTCCAGCTTCTATCTGTTGCTTCTATCTGACGGTCGAGCAGAAATGACGGTCGGTTACACAAAAAGGTTCGACAATCAGTTCACGGAGAAGAGGAGACGCAGAAGTGAAAGCACTGCCGTACGGTGTCCCTGTCTGAAAGTATACTGTAGCCTGGGCCTGTCAATCCCGCTAACGTTAGCAAGCAAGCAGTGAGGCTAATGCTTGGATGGTGGATTGATTAGTTTAAAAAATCGGCAACCAGCGGATAAGTTCTGTTAAGAGAAAAGCATAAAACAAAAACGCCTCGTCGTACTTGTAGTCAGTACAAGAGACTCGTAAGTTCGAAAACGCTGAAAAGAGTTACCACTTGATGTTTCTGCGTCTGCCTTTCCTCCTCTTCCTGACCGATTGCTTGACTCCGCCCATCATTCAAGCGCATGCGCGTATGACGTCACCAAGCAAAACTCGTTTGGTCAGTATTATAAAATAATAAGTTTGCAAGTTCTCCCCGTGTCCGCTTGGGTTTTCTCCGGGCACGCTGGTTTCCTCCCACATCCCCAAAACATGCTTGGTAGACCGATTGAGCACTCCAAATTGTCCCTAGGTGTGAGTGCGAGTGCGGATGGTTGTTCGTCTCTGTGTGCCCTGCGATTGGCTGGCAACCGGTTCAGGGTGTCCCCCGCCTACTGCCCGATGACCGCTGGGATAGGCTCCAGCACGCCCGCGACCCCCGTGTGGACAAAGCGGTACAGAAAATGGATGGATGGAAGGAAATATTGTGTGATTCGTGAATAAAATAAGTTCAAAACCATATTTGCATAACTTTGGATGTAAAGTGATGGTAGCTTAAATGCTGTTTCATGTTGACAAAACAATAGTTAAAACGATCATGGTTGCTACAGTACCGTATTAGCACGAATATAAGACGGTGTTTTTTGCATTGAAATAAGACTGAAAAAGTGGGCGTCGTCTTACATTCGGGGTCCATACATTATACCCATTCACAACGCTAGATAGCGGCAGATATCTTTAAAGCGAATGCTGAACTTAATTCCCCAGGCCAAAGCGAACCGCTGTCATGAAGAATAAAAATAGCGGTAACGCGATGAAGAAAATAAAAAATAGCAGGAAGAAAGAAAAGAGAAGAAAATAAGAGAAGCGATAACAGAAAATGGAGAAAATGTTAGAAAGGTTCCTATGTTGATGTTAAAATGTTGGACAGTTACGTCACCGCGCCTTAAGTCTCGCGTGAGTTACCTTAGCTTATTGCGGTTGTTGGAGCTTGTGCGCAGCGGTAAAAAATAGCTGGTATCGAATGAGTCTGTTGCTGTGATTGTGTGCATCTTTGGCACAAAGTGAGTATGTCCATTTCATTGTCACTACTGTCTACTGTTGTGCCGTTTGTCTGATCGCGGTTTGTTTCGTGTGTGCGCCATTTGATTGATAGCTTCGGCGTGCTCCTTTAACTCTTCCTCGCATCGCACGAGTAGCCGTTACTCAGCGCCACGGCGACTAACGGTCGCCAGCAAATGTATTTTGTTGTCTCGATGACTTATGTTTGATGTGTTGCCAAGAGTATTTCATTTACGGTTATTTAGTATAGTGGAGCCGTTATGTCCAGTCAGTTATGTAATGTGTGCCGTCGTGTTGCGTGGCGTCAGAGGTTGAGAGTTGCCTTACAGTTGCCTTGTTGCAGAAGCTCCCACACCCCGCATACGCACACACACCCACGCACACACTTCATACAATAATCTCACACACAAGAATCACATTCACACACTCAAAGTCTTACCCATGTACCAGCTCAGTGGCCTAGTGGTAGTGTCTCCTCTGAGACTGAAAGGTTGTGGGTTCAAACCCCGGCCGGGTCATACCAAAGACTATAAAAATGGGACCCATTGGCTCCCTGCTTGGCACTCAGCATTAAGGGTTGGAATTGGGGGGTTAGATCACCAAATGATTCCCGGGCGTGGCACCGCTGCTACTCACTGCTCCCTTCGGGGATGTGGCTAAATGCAGAGACAAATTTCACCACAGCCAGATGTGTGTGTGACAATCATTGGGTCTTTACCTTTTTACACACACCTGCTCTCACATCCTTACCACCAAACATGTGCCTATGAGCGACAGTGCCTGTTACATTTTTTGCCAATAATTCAGTAAAGCAATCAAAACTGAACCACGTCTTCCCTCCTGTGTTCTGACCGACACCCGGCAAAAAGAGCATACCTTCCCCCAACAGAAACGTAGCGACAATCTGGAGAAAAGTGGGTCGAAGATCGGCCAGCTGAGGAGAAGTTATGATGCAATCTTCAAGATGATGGTAATAAATGAGGCAGAGTCTTCAAACAATTGCAAAGCGGCTGTGAAATATGGTGTCACAGAGTGTAATGTACAGAGATGGAGAGCTCAAAAAGATCACCTTAAAATGCTCACAATCAGAGAAAAGCTTTTCGTGGTCCTCAGAACAGCCGCTTTTAAGAGCTCGACAGGATCATTTGTTTCAGATGTACTGTCATTATTTTCTGTATAAAAATTAAATTTGGTGTTCAAAAAGTCTTTCTTCAAACTAGAGTCTTGAAAAAGAGGGGGTCGTCTTATAATCAGGGTCGTCTTATATTCGGGCCAATACGGTACTTTGAATTTCTGACATTGAAATCATTGGGCCTAAAGTAAAATTGTGTTCGTAGGATCCAAATCCCTGGCCAGTGCCCCGCGAGGTCTCAAGACTTCACATATAGCAAAAACATTTAGCTGCGTTCGGTTTCTGGGGAGCAATGACACTATGTAGAACAGGGGCCTCAAACTCCAGTCCTCGGGGGCCGCATTCCTACATGTTTTCCAAGTTTCCCTCGTTAAACACACCTGATTCAAATGATCAGTTCATCCTCACATTCTGCAGGAGCCTGATAATTGAATCAGGTGTGTTTAACAAGGGAAACTTGGAAAACATGTAGGAATGCGGCCCCCGAGGACTGGAGTTTGAGACCCCTCACGTAGAATAAGCAGAACAAAATACAATAGATGGGAATTCACTTTAAAACATCTATTTAAAAAAAAAATAATTAAAAAATACCTTTATTTCTATGGTCTATTTTTACCCCCTTCCACAAAATTGTGGCACAGAGATTGGAAACAAAATAAAACAAGTATTATACAACGATTGTCCGATAGTCCCGTGTCCTTGAGATCTTGAGTTAAGGTGGTTGATGTGGTCGTTTATCAAGCTTGAATCTCGTCAATCATGAAAGCTTAGCTTTAATGTTCACATGCAGGCCTTTCAATTTGGGCACAATTATTCTTAAGGCAGCTAAGCTGTCTTAGCCCTCTCTTCAGATTCTTCTCCTTGACAAAACCAACCCCCCCCCCCCCCCCTTTGTGGTTATCTAATCTGCTTTTTAGACCTTGTGATTGAAAAGTTTATAACTGCAAGCTTGGTTGCACTTAGTTGGTTTCTATGGTTATTGGTGATAAAAAAAAAGTCTGGTTTTCAGGGGTCTATTTCCTTGTAGTGATGTTGTTGCGCTGGTAGAACAACACATAGGCTTGATTGGTCTGAAGCTGGGTCTCAGAAACTGCTGACACACTGTGGGTAGAAAATAAATTAAGTATGAGAAGAGCGAAAGTTGCATCGATACAGATATTTTTAAGGCAGTCCCACCTGGAGTCATTGTAGTAACACCATCCGTTCTCATCGGAACAACAGGCTGTGTAGTGGCCCATGTTGACAGTCCCCACGTGGTTACATATTGCATATAAGTCATACAATACTGCTTCTTTAGGGACAGACAGAGATGCAAAGATGATTCTTTCAGCTCAGTCACTTTCTAATTCTTAGAGATAAAAGTTAAAAAAAAAAAACTCTGTTGGACTGCTTTATATTTCAGACAATGTAAACACTGGATGTGTACTTTTCTTTTGTTACACAAATTCAACTACAGTGACACAGGGTTGTCACTATCGAATATTTTAGAATCAATTAGGCTTTCGATTTTTCACCGACAGTCAGATAAAATTTCATTTGGCATGAACGTGTATTACAAAACCATTAAATCAGTGGTTCTTAACCTGGGGGTTTGGTGAGTCGGTCTCAAATTCTTTTTTTTTTCACGGGCCGCATTGTAGTCATAGCTTCTTTTGGAGGGCCATTATGACTGTCAACCTAAATAAATGTATGAGCACCTCATATTATATACAGTAAAAGCTACAAAACAAACTGACAAATAACTCGCTTTCAAATCAGACGAGTAAAAACTGGTCAAATATTTTAAAAAAAAGATATGATTAAAAGTGAAGACAATTTGCAATTCTAGTAATGACACACGAATTTGATGCACAATTTGTCTTTGCGAGCCACATAAAATGATGTGGCGGGTCGTATCTGGCCCCCGGGCCTTGAGTTTTACACCTGTGGTCTCAGGGGTTCGACAGAGCCTCCACTGAGGAGGTCCGAACAAACCTGATTTTTTGTGTGAATTCTGAATTGCCAGTATGTAATCTGTTGTGAGTTCATGCATTGTGTTGGTTTTGTTCATGCATGGCTCATTTTGTGCACCAGTAAAAAATATCTGTCTTGAATTTAAAAAGGATATTTTATCACTAATGAGGGGTTCGTTGAATGCGCATATGAAACTGGTAGGGTTCGGTACCTCCAACAAGGTTAAGAACCACTGCAATAAACAATATCAGACAAAAGGGATTAACATACTCACTAAATATTTTGAAACTGATTCAGCTACGGGTGCGATTATTGTTTTAAGCAGATTTAGTATGCAAATGTCTTGTTTTGATTAAACACAAAAGATAATTAGTTTTTTATGACAGCTTACAAAAAATAATGAATAATGAATAACTGCTGTTGAGAGGCTGACATTAGAAGATTTGGACCATACCCAGTTTAAAAAGTGGGGCTAAATGATTACTTGATTTTAAAAATAGCTGTCAATAAATTTGATCCTCAATTACTCGTCGATTAATCAATTAATTTCGACAGCTCTCCACATAGTTAACCCACACATAAACAGAAGTCTTACCACAGTCAACAGGACCGTAGGGCCCGAGGTCAAGGTTGGTGAGTGGGAAGGAGATGTAGGTGGTGCTTTTACTGATCGACCATCGTGTCGTTGTGAAACGGTTCAGATCTAATTGAGCGTGTTAAGTATGATAATGATATCATTCACGTAAGCCACAGCAGGTTGATTCATAAGATGTATGCTTGAGGATACGTATCACAATTATGTTGGGAAACCTCTGGATGGACAAGCGCTTGGTGCTCTCTGTATGCCTGTTACACCTCTCGCACATCTGAAACACACAACATTTGAAAATAAGTTACAAATTGGTTCAAAGTAAATTCCTCTATGCAGCTATGTATAACTCTTCACTTAATTTGCTTTGTTTTCATATTTTTTAGTGGGAAATAGGAGTGGGTTGCAGGTATGACAATTTCTGCCCGGTCTAGTCAACCCGACTTCTCTGAAAGGAGGCTGTAGTAACATGTGTGGAATGTAGGCTGGCATGGACTTTGTGAAATAAGCAGGAATGTGTGGCTGCCACATGTTATGTCAACACGTCTACATGCGCAATCACATTCAGTGGTGAGCTATAAAAGCCACCGTGGCATTTAGTTCATAGGGTGTTGTGAGTGGTCAAATGTCACAGTTGCAAGACTTCATTGTCAAGTGCGTAAAGTGACTCATCACACCGTACAAACTAGAAAATACATACAAGTTGGGGCAGTGCATGAAAAAAAAGTAATTCTAGCAAACCAACCTCATTCAAACTGAAGCGGTAACTGACATTTATATTCAGTATTTTTTTTAAATATTTCTACAGGAGAAATTCATTTACACACACACACACACACGCACACAGTGCAAACACGGCACAGCATTTTGTATGACATTTTGCTTCACAAATTTGGAGACTTTTTGTCTTCAAAAGCAAATCTTGAGTAGAATGTGAAGTGGTCGTCAGTGCGACCTCGAGTGGACAATATTAGCAACTACAGTTAATTTTGTTAAAAAGTATTAGTTATCTCTATCCCCACCCATGGTGTGGGTATATATTTTATTCATATTTAACTGGAAATTTGCAAAATACAGAACAAATCACGAGTCATTCCTGTTAGATTCTCCATAAACTCACAGGTGAATTCTCTTTGTTCAGTCTCTCCTCTTGCGAGAAGTAGTCCAGGCACTCCTTGAGCGTCACATTTCCGCTAGTGCTGTGTTTTGGGATGGGCAGCGACAGGTCGCAGAACACGTCGAACGTGTTGGAGTAGTGCGAGCACACGGAGCAGTGTAGCGAGCTGCGCAGCTGGCCTGAGAATAGATCTGTCAGGAGGGCAAAGGCAGTTCAGCTGTCAAGCAGGCAAAAGATGATGCCAGTGGGCTTCTTACCGACGATTTTGCTGTCGTCGTTCTCTAAGTGCTTCTTCCATGTTGCGGCTGCCTCCTCAGATATCCTAATGAGGGGTTTCAAATGAATGGACTCATACAAGAGTCCTGACTTTATGAAAAACTTTGCATTCTCACCTAAATCTGGCATATTTTTGCTCTGGGTCCTTTAGTGGTCTTTGAATGTAGGGCTTGCGGTTGATTTCACTGTGTAGCTTTTCCAGAAGGAACCTGAGAAACTCCTGAGCATCTTGCTGACTGGAGGAAAGTCAGAAATCAAACAGGCAAACAAATAAATAAACAAACAGACAGACAGACAAACAAACAGTCAAACAAACAAACAAACAAACAAATACATATTACCAAACATTTACTCACAAAATATATGACAAAATTATTTTGAATATTCACAAAATACCTGCTTACATGCAAATGCTCTTGATATACTTTGTTTTTGATAATACAGTTTTTAATGCATGTACGGGACATCCACTATCCTAACCCAATGTAATTGTTTTGCATCAAAAATTACCATTCAAGGACAGAACAACAGTGTTGAACCAACAATAAGTGCAAGAATTTCTTTTTTCAAATTACTTTCTCACAAAAATAAACTCACTATTTTATATATGCATATCCATCCATCCATCCATCCATCCATCCATCCATCCATCTTCTTCCGCTTATCCGGGGTCGACCGCGGGGGCAGCAGAATCCCAGACTTCCCTCTCCCCAGCCACTTCATCTAGCTCATCCCGGGGGATCCCAAGGCGTTCCCAGGCCAGCTGAGAGACATAGTCTCTCCAGCGCATCCTGGGTCGTCCCCGGGGTCTCCTACCGGTGGGACATGCCCGGAACACCTCCCCAGGGACGCGTCCAGGAGGCATCCTGATGAGATGCCCGAGCCACCTCATCTGGCTCCTCTCAACGTGGAGGAGCAGCGACTCTACTCCGAGTCTCTCCCGGATGACCGAACTTCTCACCCTATCTCTAAGGGAGAGCCCGGACATCCTGCGGAGAAAACTCATTTCGGCCGCTTGTATCCAGGATCTCGTTCTTTCGGTCACAACTCATAGCTCGTGACCATAGGTGAGGGTAGGAGCGTAAATCGACCGGTAAATTGAGAGCTTTGCCTTTTGGCTCAACTCTCTCTTTACCACGACGGACCGGTACAGAGTCCGCATTACTGCCGACGCTGCACCGATCCGCCTGTCGATCTCGCGCTCCATCCTCCCCTCACTCGTGAACAAGACCCCAAGATAGTTAAACTCCTCCACTTGGGGCAGGATCTCATCCCTGATCCGGAGAGGGCATTCCACCCTTTTCCGATCGAGGACCATGGACTCGGATTTGGAGGTGCTGACCCTCATCCCGACCGCTTCACACTCGGCTGCGAACCGCTCCAGCGAGAGCTGGAGATCACGGCCTGAAAAAGCCAACAGCACCATGACGTCTGCAAAAAGCAGAGACGCGATGCTGAGGTCCCCAAACCGGACACCCTCAACGCGCCTAGAAATTCTGTCCATAAAAATTATGAACAGAATCGGTGACAAAGGGCAGCCTTGGCGGAGTCCAACCCTCACTGGGAACGAATCCGACTTACTGCCGGAAATGCGGACCAAACTCTGGCATCGGTGATACAGGGACCGAACCGCCCTTATCAGTTGGCTCGGTACCCCGTACTCCCGAAGCACCCCCCACAGAACCTCCCGAGGGACACGGTCGAACGCCTTCTCCAAGTCCACAAAACACATGTGGACTGGTTGGGCGAACTCCCATGCAACCTCGCGGATCCTGCTGAGGGTGAAGAGCTGGTCCACTGTTCCACGGCCAGGACGAAAGCCACACTGTTCCTCCTGAATCCGAGGTTCGACCTCCCGACGGACCCTCCTCTCCAGCACCCCTGAATAGACCTTACCAGGGAGGCTGAAGAGTGTAAATCCCCTGTAATTGGAACACACCCTCCGGTCCCCCTTCTTAAAGAGGGGAACCACCACCCCAGTTTGCCAATCCAGAGGCATTGTCCCCGATGTCCACGCGATGTTGTAGAGACGTGTCAGTCATGAGAGCCCCACAACATCCAGAGCCCTTAAGAAATCCGGGCGGATCTCATCCACCCCCGGGGCCTTGCCACTGAGGAGTTTTTTAACTACCTCAGTGACTTCGACCCCAGAGATTGGAGAGTCCGCCTCAGAGTCCCCAGGCCCTGCTTTCACAATGGAAGGCGTGTTGGTGGAATTGAGGAGGTCTTCGAAGTATTCTCCCTACCGACACACGACGTCCCGAGTCGAGGTCAGCAGCACGCCATCTCCACTGTAAACAGTGTTGACGTTGCACTGCTTCCCCCTCCTGAGACGCCGGATGGTGGACCAGAATTTCCTCGAAGCCGTCCGGAAGTCATTCTCCATGGCTTCGCCAAACTCCTCCCACGTCCGGGTTTTTGCCTCAGCAACCGCCGAAGCCGCGTTCCGCTTGGCCAACCGGTACCTGTCAGCTGCCTCCGGAGTCCCGCAGGCCAAAACGGCCCGATAGGACTCCTTCTTCAGCTTGACGGCATCCCTTACCGCCGGTGTCCACCAGCGAGTTCGGGGATTGCCGCCACGACAGGCACCAATGACCTTACGGCCACAGCTCCGGTTGGCCGCCTCAACAATGGAGGCGCGGAACAAGGTCCACTCGGACTCAATGTCCCCCGCCTCCCCCGGGACGTGGGAAAAGCCAGAGAGGTGACATTCCATGTCCCAAGAGCCAGCTTCTGCAGCCGGGGATCAGACCGCCAAGGTGCCTGCCTTTGGCCGCCGCCCAGCTCGCACTGCACCCAACCCCTTTGGCCCCTCCCACAGGTGGTGAGCCCATGGGAAGGGGGACCCACGTTTCCTTTTTGGGCTGTGCCCGGCCGGGCCCCATGAGCGAAGGCCCGGCCACCAGACGCTCGCCTTTGAGCCCCGCCTCCAGGATATATATGCATATATTTTGATATATTTTATATGTTTGCCTGTTACCGTTCCAAGTCCGCAAAAAAATATTAGCTTATTGACATTGTAGTATACAGCAGTGCAAAACCCAATGTAAATGCACCTCAGACATGTTCACTGTTTAGTGGTGATTGGTGGTATTACAACTTAAAGCTACAGTCAATCCCTGCAAGTGGCCACTAGTTGCCCATCCCTGACCTAAACCTTATGACTAACATCAAAATGTACTTTTTTTTTTCCTGCTCAAATAAACAAACACAAAGAAAATATACCCCTCATGAGAGAAGTAAAGACATTTCTTACGGTGGTGAACAATAAAGTTTACTACATATTGATATCCGGTATTCCTACCTGTAACCACTGAAATAAGGCACAACATCTCGGAAAGTATTGTAAAACTGTCTTGGATTCACAACGGTGTCCTCTTCTTTTGAATCCCAAAGTCCAGACAATACCTGAGAGAAAGCTTGTTTTGGAGGAGAATAACAGTCAGCAAAAAGGACTGGATACAAAAGTAAACGTGGAATGATAGACTTACCTTCTGTGAGTCTTGGCTCCTCCTTGGAGAATTTGTCCTGTCTGTAGGACTTTAGGAGGCAGTAGTCCCGCAGGCCGCGAGTATGAGACAAACACTGGACTATTGCGTTCAAGAAACACTACAGCAAGAAAGCAGCTCAGTAAACATGTGGACCCCAAATCACGCTTTGGGAATAAAATGCTTTACTCACTGTGTTGCCGATGTTTCTAAGACCAAGCCTTCCGCTTCCTAATGCAAGGAGCTCCTTCTAAAAACAAAAATATCAGATGAGAATGATGAAACCAATCTGTGCGTCGCATCCTTTGACCCCCTTGCGTCTGCATTAACCCCAGCGTGTCAGAGGGTCTATTTATGTGCACGCTAGGACAGATTTAGCCATCTTATCTCATTAGCAAAACAAGAAAGTCCAAAAGGAGGTCAGCCACAAACATTCATCCTATTAGAGCCCATGGAGTGCTGACAGGTGCTTAAACACATGGCATGTCAATGTGTGTATTCTCTACAGCGGTGGTTGGCAACCTGCAGTTTGGGTGCCATATGGGGCTCTCTGTAACTCGGGAAGATGAATAACTAGTATTCAATTATAAATTGCTTTGTTTATTCTTCAATAAAATCCTAAACTTGAAGACTCTTGTAAAAATTATAAATATCGGGCAAAAGGCAGAAAACAACCTCAAGTGGTTGACAACCAGTCACAGTGCACAACCAAATTCAAATTGTTTTAGCAGTTCATTGAGTCACAAATGCAACACTGTAGTTTTATTTTTATACATACAAGTGGAAAACAAAATACATATGAAATGTGATTTTCGATGTAAAACTTACTCCTATCCAATTAATTCACTGCCAGCTCTGTTAAAATTCATCTTTGACGTCTACAGCCATCATTGGCAGTGAATGCGTTAAGGTTGCCAACCCTCATACAGTTTCTTATAATCCTCAAATAGACAAATTATGGATTAGTTCCATTATGTATGATTACGTTGCACACACCTCGTTGTCGGCGACCAGCAGAAGCCCCATTAGGGAGGTGTAGAGGACAGACTGCGAGATATCAGCTGTCTCTCTCTGCAGGCCGTTCTGGGACACCAGGTTTCGACACAAGGCCTTGCAAGAACCCTCCTGGCTGGCGGCATCGGCTCCGGGCATCCTGACGTGTCTACTAACAAGACTCTCAAGATGGGAGCTTGTTCTTTCACATGCGCGGTGAAGGTGATGGCAGGATGGTGGTCACTCATAAGCCTCACCGCAGATAGAAAGTCACCCCTTTTTAATGATTGAAGTACAGCGAGGTATTATCTCCTTTCTCGGCAAATGCAACTGAAAAACAAGATTAAGTATAAAATGAGCATCCTCCTTGAGGTAAGTCTTTATCTCAAATAAATCCAATTGATCCTTTATGAATGAAGGTTCTTTTTTGTTACCAAAGCAAATTGAATCACAGCCCGACTACTAAAATCAAACTAATCCTTTGACAAACGCGGAATATCAAACAATGCTCTTACACTATAGTTTTGAAAGAATCAAGCTTTACAAACACACACTAAATGTCATTAGCCTCGGTAAATAAACATTTTGGACTCACCTGATCACTTGGCCGAGCTTATCTGCGAACAAAGAGCCCCGACCTAAGTGTTCCCATCACCTGCTGAGCTTTTAAAAATGCATAGAGGGGATGTGTCTACTGTTTCACTGTGTGCGTGTGTGTGTGTGTGCGTGTGTGTGTGTGTGTGTGTGTGTGTAGGCTGGAAATGAAAGTCTACTTCTGTGTCGTGCCCCGTCACCAGTGTCAAAAGAAAGAAGCAGAGGGAGAGGGGGGGAAGAGGGGGGGAGAGAGGGAGAGAGGGAGAGAGCGAGAGAGAGACCGAGAGAAAGAGAGAGAGAGAGAAAGAAGAGAGAGAGAGAAGAGAGAGAGAGAGCGAGAGAGAGCGAGAGAGAGCGAGAGAGAGCAAGAGAGAGCGAGAGAGAGCGAGAGAGAGCGAGGGCGAGCGAGGGCGAGCGAGGGCGAGAGAGGGCGAGAGAGAGAGCGAGAGAGAGAGAGAGAGAATAATCAACTCTAATCTTTTCTCGGTCCGTGCTGTCGGCTATACTTGGACACCACATTTCCATCGTTGACAAACTTTTAAGTGCCTGTTTATTATCAAAGATTCACACATGATAAATGTTCATTCAGTAACATAGCTTCCAAAACTGTACAAAATAAATCCTTTTAGTGGAGTTTTCCCAAAAGAGAACAATAATCCCAACTGAGTACCCAAGAGACCGTGCAACGGCTACCGGTGTCATTCAACGTCTGGTGACGTCGGCCATGTCGGTGTCACAACTCAGGCTGAGATCAGCGATGTGACACAGAGTGGGGTCAGAGTGGGGCGGGAGCACCACCGACTGGGCCTTCCTGTCTCGAGACTGGACCATAGCCTGGCGGAGGCACGTGACCCACTGTTGCTTACTGAAGGAGTCGTTGGCCTGTAGGCTGTAGGAGTGGGCCTTAGAGCTCCCCCTGCTGCTCACACGAAAACAGTTTTTCACTAGGAGGGCAGAGGAGGACAAAGATAGTCAAATTAAAACATGTTAGAAAAAGATATGGATTTACATCAGGGACGTGCGGCGGGTATCGCATTGATTATGTTGCTTCAAACATTAGGTCAGAAAAATACCAGTTTACTGATCAGTAATCAGTGGCGTAGCCAAGCCGGGGCGAGCTGGGGCGGCGCCCTGGTTAGGACTCCCTGCGCCCCGGTTGAAAAAAAAAAAAATCGAGCTTTTTCGATTCTTCATTTTCATGCCGTTTTTTTCTTTCGGTCTTGCGCGAATGTGCTTGCGCTATTCTATGTGCGCGATGTTATCCATTCACCGTTTGCCTCCCGAACCCGGATGTTGTTTTAGCGATCAGCGAACGGCGTGGGTGATGTTCCATTTGCTTTCCTGTGGGCGCGCGCCCCTACTGGAAAAATTCCTGGCTACGCCACTGTCAGTAATTCACTGGCCAACTTGACATATTACTCAATTATTGCCATGCCTTACCTTTGTCGTTGCCCCCCGTGAAGGCTCCTCTGAAGGAACCTCCTCCACACGTTTCCCCATCTGGGATTACCTCCAGGTTTAAGGAGGCATTGGGAAGAGGTTGTCTGTAGACTTGGAAGACATGACCTCCTTCCCGGTCCTCTCCCGGTCTGGTTAGCACCAGGGCCAACTCAAACAGGAATACATGCAGCCGCTGATACATACACAACACAACACAACACAACACAACACAACACACAGTTGATAGTTCCATAATCTCCTTTGCAACGGGGTTGTGTGTACAATATTGTCAAAAGTCTTACAACACTCATTTTTTTCCAATATAGTACTAATGCAAAAGAAAATTTACTGAAGCACATTCCAGCTGCATTTGTGTCACTCCACCTTCAAGGAGTTGAAGAAGAAGCAAACAAGATGTTACCTGGCCCTTATTGTTCTTGAGCTCGCCATGGCAATAGAGGAAACGTGACTGTTGGACCTCTAGAAGCCGCTGGCAGTCTTCAAGGTAGGTGAGTCCCCGCCGATAGAATTTGCACTCGGCCTCCCCCGTCTTTTTGTTCACCTCCGCCACAATGCTCTGGATCATTTCCAACTACAAGCACAAACGAAGAAACATTTTTATTATTTCATGACAGGAACCGAAGAAACTGGGCTACTTCTTGGGAACTCTCACAATGGCTCTCGAATATTTCATATTTGTGTATATGATGTTATATATTATATATGTTATTTTTGTGGCTATTTTTCAATCCTGTGTGTTATTATTACTATTAATTATTAATATTGTAAATATCTGCAAGTGTCTAAAACTGCCCTAGGAAATCCCTATATCCTATCAGTTACCTTTTTTTTTAACATTGTTTGAAAATATTACACAAAAATGACAACTATCCACACCATCCAGAAAACAACCATGCAATGTCATACATTTGTATAATGTCTTTATATTGACTCACTGCATCAGGCAATGTGAACTCATCGGGGTGCTCAGCAGGCGTGCACTTCTGAATCTCTTTCAGCAAAAGAGGGTATTTCACCAGACGGCTTCGAGGGAGATCCAGGAAGTTCCAAAGGTCCAGTTTCCTGCTAAACGACGACTCCTGGCACAGACGCAAGAAGTGTTCCACCCGCTTCTCGTGCTTCTTTTGGTCCAGCAGGGCTTTGGCTTCCACCTGGTTGCAGCAGTATGTCACATAGGCCTCCAGGCAAGGAAACTGCGCAGTGCAAAGAGAAGTGGACGGAAATTCAGGAGCAGAGCTGTGCTCGTGGCTTTGAGAGGCTACATGTGAAGAACACATGGGAGGGATCGTAGAAAATATACCGACCCAATTCATTAGAGTGGGAGCCACTTCGCCCACGGTTTTCTTCGACCCTCTCAAACGCTCCAGACGGCTCAGAAGATCTTGGAGCAAAAGTGTTACTCGTAGGATATTAAAACTACCTCTCAGTGATATGCAGTGCATTTCAACATAGCAGAAATGAATTCCCTTCTGACCTGCAAAGCAGGAATGTTAAACGTACAGGCAGGCACCCATTTATTGTGAGAGGGATGTTCACCTTCATGGAGAGGAATGAGAGAGTCCAGAGTGCCAAAAATCTGCCTGAGTTCACTCTCGGTCATGATGTCCAATTTCAGCATGGGCTCGTAGTACACCTGGTGGCAAGCACAGAATAACTGGTGCTTTTAACACTTAAGATTTCAATTAACACAACAACAGATAATTGTGAACAAATGACTTCCTTTCTAATAAATCCTATTCAAGTTAAAGTTAAAGTATTTAAGACCGAGAGGAAAAATGCATGACAAGCATAAATATAAATCCGACAAACATAGTGTATAATACTGACAATCCTTCTTAGTGGGCCTATAATGGAGAACTAAGGCATTTGTATTATGTTTTTGTTGTTATTATTATTATTAGTATTATAAACTCAGTGGCGCACCGGGTAGCACGTCCGCCTCACAGTTAGGAGGGAGCAGGTTCAATTCCACCTCCGGCCCTCCCTGTGTGGAGTTTGCATGTTCTCCCTGGGCCCGCGTGGGTTTTCTCCGGCCACTCCGGTTTCCTCCCACGTCCCAAAAACATGCTTGGTAGGTCGATTGAACACTCCAAATTGTCCCTAAGTGTGAGTGCGAGTGCGGATGGTTGTTTGTCTCTGTGTGCCCTGCGATTGTCTGGCAACCGGTTCAGGGTGTCCCCCGCCTACTGCCCGTTGACGGCTGGGATAGGCTCCAGCACACCCGTGACCCCCGTGGGGACTAAGCGGTACATGAAATGGATGGTGAGGTAAATTTTAGATTATATGCGTCTCTGTATGTCACCTTAAATGGCGACCTAGCATCAGTGAGAAGACCATAAGCTATTTTTGCGGTACAGAGAAGCTCTAGTTTCAGTAATGTGTAGGTACTTAGAATATGGAAGGGCCATTCGTCCGTGACCAGGAAGACCTTTGTCCATGCCCTTTTAAGGGCATCGGAAGTAACCAGTAGAGTGCGACTCAAACCGCAGCTGTTGTCTTACGAGGTACAAATGATGGGGGAGAACAGATAGAGGGCGCGAGAACAAGAGCAAGAACCGCGAGGGCTTTTTTTGGGGCGAACATCTTGGCTGTCGAGAGCTGAAACCTCTTTGCTCTTGGGGCCACTCTAACTTTTGGAGAGACATCACTTTGACATGGGTTGAATAAAATCTTTTCCCAATCAGCCGTGTGTCAGCCATCGTCCACCGAGTGTTTTTTTGGAGACCAGTGAAACAACAAAGACCAGTCACCACAATGGATAGATATTATAAACAGTATTAGAAAGTGTATTGTGGTTGTGTACCTTCTTCACTAGACTGAGGTCCTCAATGAGTTGTCGCTCCCCCTCAGTCAGTTCATAGATCACCTGCACAGGAGCCGAGGACACACATCACACCCAACTTGCAAAAATCCTGCGTGAGCCCTCGCAGAGGACCGTTCAATAAAGGAAGTTGAGCTTGCTGCTCGAGCTCACATCCTCTTTCGCAATCCTTTACATAGCCATCAATAACACAACACGTACGTTCAGCTCTGTTTAGACCCGCTGAGCTCTCTCGTCTCCTCACTCACCTCTTGTCGTTTGATCTCCTTGCCAGTGAGGTTGTGACTTTCCACCGTGTCGCTCCAACACTGACTGTTGCGCCTCCGTGGAAAAGATGAGCCCTTGGTGCGAGAGCGCAGGGGCAGCGTAGGCAAAGGCCGCGCTTCTGTACGAAAACTTATGGAGCGCTGCGAGAACAAGGGGAAGAAGTGCATTTGGTCTACTGGACCAGTACACTGAGCGTGTTCAGCACTGTTACCGAAATGGACTGTCCAATTCGTTTGAGAGCAGGGGTCTTGGCTGGGGAGATGACCCCCGTTGAGCTGTTTGACTTGACCACCGGTTTGACCCGTTTGTTGCTCGGCTCCTGCAAGGTAAAAAACAAGAGTCCACGTTTGACGTGTGACAAAGCAGCGCTTCATCAGGGTGGCTCCGTAGTTCAACTTTTACCAACATGGAAAATTTACCTCTGAGTCATTTATGTGCTCAGGCAACATTTCAAACTCCTCTTGCTCCACCTCCTCCTCCTCGTCCTAGCAAAAGAGGAGACATCAAAAGTCTACACACCGCAAGCTCAAATGCCTGGTTTTGTGATAAAAAGAGACCTCTAGATAATTTTTTTCAAAATCTTGTTTTTCCCGCCATTGTAACCTAAAACCGATGCAACTCAATACATTAAAGAATTTTAATGTAAGCAAGAGGGGATGTAAACATAACTGATGTGTTTGCATAAGTGTACGAATGCACTTAAATGACAATTCAAATCCATCTCAGCACACACCTGCTACCATTTAAATTTCAGATGTTTAAGTAGGCTTTCCTGACATTTATTTCCAAGCAGAATCCTGAATATTTTGCACAAACACTGAGTTCATAATTCTTCCATCCCAGCAAATATATCAAAGGTCAAAGAACACAAGGTTGAACTTTTGTGTCATAATACCAAAAATTCTACTCTTCGTTATTTCAAGTTATCACCAGATAAGCAAACTTGTAAAATATTTATTTTTACATCCTCTCGGTTTTAAAAAACTGATTTGAGTTCTACACGTTAAAGGTCACACGAATGGCAGAAGTGTTTAAATCATTTACCTTGATCTTATTTTCTTAGATCACAAAAAACTTGTATTTGGTGTGCGTAGTCATTTTATATCCACAGTAAACATGAAAAATAAAAATGGCAAATTCCGTATAGTCATGAGAGCGTAGGAAAGTGGAACAAGAGACGCTGCTTGGCGTGGTCTTCTCATTTCCTGTGTGCCTCTTTCAAAGAGGAAGAGTGTTGCAAGTGTGCCTGTGTAGTATAGTACAAGAGGACGGCTTGCTTCTCTTGTAAATGCAGAAATTAGAGGTAGTTGTTGGCAATGATAGATGATTTGCCAAATAAAGACATGGAAAAGTGTTAGCGTACAATCACCATGGTAAGGCAATTAAAGAGGTGGGAGCTGGAGACAACTCACTTCTGGGATTCGAATCACCGGTTCAGGGGTTGAATCTTGTTTTCTCTTTTTCTAAAATGAGACATGTCAGTTTGATATTCATATTTAAATATGATACTTTGACACTTACTCTCGCATGGTCACAGGTGGTTGTAGACTGCATTTCACCTGTTCTGTGTAACCTCAAAAAATTTGTTCAAATTAATATTCATACAAAACAAACAAGTGCACATCCCAATAGTGAATGGATAAAAAAGACCAAAGTTTCACAGTGGGTTAATTTAGTTGAATTTTTTTTTTTTTATACCAAAGTAACAGTTATGGACATAAGGATGAAAGTCATACCAGAATTTACTCGTCTCGCAGCGCTCTTTCACTGCCACCGTCTGTCATTAAATCCTTGTCACAAATCCATTACATTCCCAAAAAACAAATGTTAAATAAAAATAAAAAAAGGCAACTCGTTTAGTAGTAGCACGAAACCGCGGCGTTCGGCAGCAGTGCAAACTCCTTCCACCTCGCTTGCTTCGTTATCGCACTTGACCACATCCTTTTGAGGTTGTAGCTAAGTGTATGTGTAAGGAGGCTAACTCCTTACCTACTTGAATCTGACATTACTTGCAGCTGACAAACAGATGAGTGAACTCAAGCTGCAATACTTTGTGAAGAGGAAGTGAGAGTACATTTTGTAAAGGCTTGATTTAGTGCTAGTTATTACAAAATGGAGTAGTGCTCTTGGAAAGAAAGAAAAAAACTCACAAGTGATGATTTGACATTTATTCACTATCAAGCTAAGTGCTCCCATATCAAGATACATGACCTTGCTTTTACACTGTAATGTCATTAAGAGTTTACACGGTAGAGAGAAGCGGTTATCATAATCTACAAGTGTGAGCCCTAATTAGCCCAGAAAAATAAAATAACCAAAACCAGGACATGAAACAAAAATAACTGAATCAATGTGCAAGAGTACTCAACACACTGCAATGAGTGCTAACTGAGGTGAGGTGTCATGAACTCCCCCCCCCGGCTATCAATTCAACTTGACGGGGAAGGCAGGGGTCACCTTTGTGTCCTTCGAGGCAATTGCAGCGCAATCTTTTAGCCATCCCACAATCCAAAATTAAGCATCATTGTAGAAGTGGTGGTAGTCTAATGGAACAAATTTATCATTTATTTATTTAGAGGTGGGGGTTAGTGGTTGGGGTACTTCTATGCGACATGAAAAAGGGAAACAGTCACGTGACATGTAATGGAGTTCGAAGTAACGTCACTCAGGCTGCGACTGAGCCCTGAGGCTTTGCAAAGTATCAGGCCGGCCGGCATATGTACAGGTTTCCTGCCCCCATGCGACCGCCGTGTCTCAAAGCACTGAGCACAAGTGGATCCCTCGTGCGCGCTACCAGCGAGTCAGCTCAATGGGGCTATGTACACAGAGGCACGGGTTCACACAAACGGCAGGCCTTGGAAACAAACAAAAAAAAAAAGATCAATTTGTCCTATGTAGAAGACCTGAATCACCCTCGTTCCCCGCCCGCAAAATGACCTCAACCCCTCATAAACGCCATCTCCCTCCAGTAACCCCCACCCTCCCTCAGGTGGGTCCAATGTGGAGCTCAGCGAATAGTGTATCTGACGTAGGGCACTTCCACGTCTTCGTCCGACACGTCGTTGCAGCACAACTCGAACACCAGTGCTTTGACGTGCTTGCCTAACTTCTTTTTCGACACCTTGGTCACAATCTCAGTCATCCTACGGGATACAGAAGAAAAGAACATTCTAGGACTTTAACGAGAAAAGGATAAGAGTCACTTATTCTTACTAGCGAATCGATGCTAGGCTATAGTCAATTAGCTAACCATGTTTACTGTTAGCACACATGCAGGCCAGTCACTTATGTACAGTAATTAAAAATCCACTATGCACTGAACCACAATATATCCTTAACTCTTCTCTCTCTGAAATGAGAGGTTGTACTCACGGCAGATCAAGTCTCTCTCTGAGTTTGGCAGCAGGCATGAAGAATGAGTAGAGCATGGACACTCCCTGAGAAAGCATGGTGATCTCCAACTTATGCTCATTCTTGAAAGTAAAAAAACAACAACACGCGTTTATTTTAGTACAGCAGAGGATGTGGGAAAACCAAGAGGGTTTCTTCAAGTAGCTGAAAGCATACCTTGAAGTAGTCCAGAAACTGCCGCAGTGTCATCTCCTCTCCACCGGGCTGCAAACCCGTCACCTCAAAACGATCCCATAACGTCCACTCCATTTCATAGTACTGTAAAGGAAAAAGGGAAAATAGGGATAAGTGAGTCATCAGGTTGTGCCTCGCAGCAGTTAGTAAGTGGGCAAGTTGTCTCCTCAGCACACGCTGAAACCATCAGCGTGAGAAGTTCAGGCGAACGCACTTGCAACCACACAGGTGAATTTCACCTGCCTGATGCATCAGTATTAGCATGGCTGGATCATCATGGGAGCTAATCAACAGTTGGAGTCTTCAATGTGCATGTGAAGTAAAAACACGTGGCAAGATCCTACCTTATGTCTGGGAGCGGCGATGGGGTCGGAGAAGCCAAAGAACGGCAGCGACAGATTCATGAACCCGTTCTTAAATGACTCCAACTTTTTATGCCCTTGGACGATCTTGATGAGCTCGAGACACACCAGTCCCACCACGGCAGCTGTGGTTGTGGCAATGGCGGGGATGATCTTGCCAGCTATAAGTTTGCTCTGGATGACGGGGAGGAATAAGGACAACAGTACATTCAGAGATCACTCATAACATTCGCAGGTCAAGAAATACAAAGACGTATGATGATTCCAAAGACGCAAGTACCCACATTGTGTCTGTCGGTTGGGGGGATGTCATAATTCTCAGCTCTCAGGTTGGAGGCTGCGACTATAAAGTCCATGTGGAAGTTCGTGTCATCATCCTATGGATAAAGAGGTACAAATTATTATCTTGAAAGACCAGCAGAAAGTCAACTGGAGAAGAAGGATGGCAGAACTCTACCTTTTCAAAGTCGATGGCGCAGAGTTTGAACTGAGAAGACTCAGGGGCAGGCAGCAAGACCTTCAGCTCCTCGAGTCTGGAGTCATCTGTTAAAGCAAAAGGACATTTTATTTTGAGAAAAAGTAAAAAAAAAAAAAAAAAAAAAAAAAAAAAAAGATATACTTGGGCTTCTTATTTTGAATCTCGCCTGCTTACCAACTGATGAATTGCTATTCTGCAGATCCTGATCAGAGACGTGGATTTTCACCCCCGAGCGTGGCGTGAACGTAGGCACCTTGACCTCTTGCGAGAGCTTGACCACAGTTGCACGATCTCTGCAGCTTTCTATGCCGTACGTCTGGGCAAACAAGTTGGCTGCGGCCATCACGTAGTCTATGTGCAGATCCTACGAGACAAACAAAACAAACCTCCAGCTATTATGAACAGGACATGTTGCTTGAGCACAATGCAAGCCGAGGGGCTGATAATGCATACTCACGTTGCTAGTGCTGAATTCTAGGGGGTGAGGACACCTCTTTGGACCGGACCAGAAGGGGGCGCCTGAGCTAGTTAGCTGAAACCCAGAAATACAAATCACATGGATGTGAAGGAGAAAATTCTCTTTAGACGTTTTATGTGGCCCCACTAGTCACAGTATTTTGATTAATTTTGAGTTTGTAGAATATGAATTCAACACAAGGTGAAAGGGGAAAGAAAGTTTCCCCCGAGATACAGTTAAATGGAATACCTGATCTGGGGGAAAGTTGTGCAATAGCTGGCGGATGTTGTTGCTGTATTGACACTGCCAGTGGTTGCGTGCCCATGCTACACAGTCGGCAAAATTGCGGGGGCAGTCCGTCACCAGACTCTTGTAAACGGCCTCCAGCAACTCGGCAGACTGACCTCCGGGAAGCTTCAGGGTGCGCTCCATGAACTTGGGATCACTGCAAGTCAACCCAGTATGTATTTATTTCAAATCATGCTAATATTAGTATTAGCAAAATCATACTCAAGTCTTATTTATGGATGTAATTTGATCTTCATTGTCGAAAAGAACTATGTGCTGATTGCTGCATTGACAAGTTGTCAGGTAAAGTTGCATCTCAATGATTAGAACACAATTGCAATCGCATCTAAATTAAATTACCGTATTTTCCACACTATTAGGCGCACCTAAAAACTTACATTTTACTGAAAAAAAAACAGTGCGCCTTATAATGCAGAGCGCCTTATATATGGATCAATTGATGAATTTGTTGATCCATACTGGTTGTACACAGTGCTCTGCCAAAACGTTTCAGTACGACTAGTAAATTCCAAGGTCGCATCGCTTCCCAACATTACGCCAACTGTAGTCAGGGGACGTCACCGAATAGCTGTTGTACCCGCGAGGCTATTTCATTTCAAAATAGGCTGCTCCGTTAATGTTTGAGTAAATTTACGGATCGATATGGAAGGGAAACATAGGTAAGCAGTACCAATGCGTTAGATCGAACTTTAGTCAGTTCCGATCATTTTATAGGAGATCGTTTGAGAAACGTGATTGTTTACACTTTGCTGAGGCTCATGGGAGATTGCGAGCTGAGGCTCATGGGATATGCGGATGGCTAATGCTATAACGATAGCTGCTATACGCACCAGGCTATTTCATGTCAAAATAGGCTGCTCTGTTAATGTTTCGAGTAAATCTACGGATCGATATGGAAGGGAAACATAGGTAAGTAGTACCAATGCGTTAGATCGAACTTTAGTCAGTTCCGATCATTTTATAGGAGATCGTTTGAGAAGCGCGATTGTTTACAGAGGGCTCGTTGGTTATTGGCTAGTAGATGCATACCGCAACCCTAGTCAACCTCAGTTTGTTGCAGTATAGCTTCTATTTTATGCGCCTTATATTCCGGTACGCCTTATATATGGACAAAGTTTTAAAATGGGCCGTTCATTGAAGGTGCGCCTTATAATTCGGTGCGCCTAATAGTGCGGAAAATACGGTAAATTAAAATAAACTAGAAGATTTTTCAACCGAGTATGTCCATTGCTGTGGAAAGTGTAATTTTAAAAGTCTCTTTATTTGGTTAATATACGAGCAACCACTTTTGTAGAAGCTTGAAACCGAAAAGTCTGCTTGCGGCCGTAGACTAGGAGGAAAAATAAAGTAACAAGAGCGATGCCTGTGAAGTCGACTTACGAGAGATACTGGATGGCGTTCTCTGGTGGCTGCTTGAAAAGCCCCTCAAACTCATCACGGGCCCACTGCAAGGAACAAGTGGAGCGCACACATCAATACTCCCCAAACGTTATTTACCCTCAAGTGCAGCTATTGCACAAGTTTACTCACTTGCAGTGTGTGCTCAATGGCATTTGGGAAATTCTTGAGGGTACAGATGGGAATGGACTTCTCGGGTGGATCCTGGCTTGAGCTATACGACTCCGTAAGGAAGGGGATAACGACCTGCACATTTCCTTTGGTCCCCAGAGTACCGGACTCCAGCAAAGGTTTACGGTAGTACACGCACCTCCGATCCATATACAAGCCTGCGCAATAAAAACCAAAACAAAAAAAAAACCTCAAATGAGAAATTGCGCGGCAGAGCGGAAGCCTGACAGACAAGCACGGTGACGTACGGGCATCGACGTTGTCCAGTGCGTTGGCTACGCCGTCAAGGCTCTCAAAGAAGTCATCGTCGTAGACTCTCTCTGTGTCGGGCCCCACCCTGTTCTGGTGACCCGTGATCTTGATGGATGGGTTCATCTGTTTAACTGCCGCCGCAGCCGTGTCGCTTTTCATTTTCTGTAGACCACACAAAGATGTGAGCAACTCAATTGCTTGCAGTCTTGACAGCGTACAAAGAAGGTGACACCTACCGTGACATCTGATTGTCTGAAGAGGAACTGCCTGTTGAGGTTGGACTTCTCAATGGTGTCCATATCTGTCACAATGACTTCCCCCTCGCCACCAGCCAGGCCAATCATGGCAAAGTTTTTTAAGAGCTCACATCCAATAGCACCAGCTCCAACCTGGAAGTCAGGTAAGAAAGAATTTGTCAGACCAAACAGCATAACGACATCAAGTCAAGAAGTCAAAGCATTTAGGACAATAGTAATGTCACTTGACTGAGAATTGTAGAATCTATCTAAAAGTATCTCATGCAAATCAATTGAACATTGTTAAAATTATATGTGAAGTGCACATATTTTTATAGCTGCATTGGCAATCACTAAAGTTGCCATTTCAATCTGCTTTTGACACAGACGGCCATTAAAGCCAGTGGGCGGAGTCACAAACTCACCAGGAAGTAGCGCTGCTTGGCAAGCAAATCCTGCAGCTTGGTGCCAAATACTGCAATCTGCCCATCGTAGCGACTATTCCTCTAGGGAAACAAATCATTTAAAAGAACACATCAGTGAGTGTTACACTACGGTCATGGTTCATATTTGTGAGGGATTTGAGAAACACCTACAGGAGCACATTCTTCCTCTGTCAGTACTACTCCTTCCTCTTCCGCCAGGCACTCCAATGCATCAAAGTACAACCACTGCATAACGGGCATAAATTTTCCCGTGCATGCCTGAAACAAAGCACATAGAAATCAATGAGACAAACGCAACTTACCTGTATAGTTCAAACGCAGGCTAAGTGACCTTCATAACTTCCTGTGCAGCCAGACCGCCAATGAAGGCGTTGACAGGAGCTAGGTCGCCGGCAGAGACGTAGCTCAGCTTTTTGATGAGCGCCTCATCGAGCTGCTCCACTTTAGCCGATCCAGACTGCGTGGCGTTCAGCTCCTTGGCCAACGTCAACATCTCTTCAGCATCAGCCTGAAAGGAAAAGCCGCAAAGTTAGTAGCGTACCCCGTAGGTTGTATTGCTACAATTGAAAAATTGCCCTAGAGACAAGATTACCTGGTTCCATGGTGCGGACAGGCGGTTGTTTTTCTTGTGGAAGGCATGGATGGCCTGAAAGCCCACGTGCAATTGGGCAGGACGCTCAAACTTGCCAAAGTCTGTCATTATGAACGTTGGCTCAGCCATGGAGGGGGAAAAGGATTTCTACAACCACCAAGATCAATACAGGATTTTTATTTTACTCAGAAACTCACAGTTGGCCACTATTCATTTCCTAGGTGAATTCCCCCCCCACCGCCCCGAGCAAATCATTTTTAAACGTCAAACTTCATTTTTGTACATTTATGACCAAGTCAACTTACAAAAGTGAATTTCTTGGGCATCTTGACCTGGCGCACAATTCCTCCCCGAACATAATCTGTAAATCCTGCTGTGTCACAAATACTGAAGGTGTAGGGACCTGGACAGAGATATACCATGTCAATCAAGTCATGTTTGTCTTAAGACCAACACGCAACATTGGTCGTAGGAACACGACTACCACCTACCCAGAACTTTGATCTCGACCGGCTGGCAGCCGTTTAACTCAGTCATTCCCTGAACCTCTGAGAAGGTTACAAAGTCTCCGTTTTCAAAACCATGCCGGGCCTCATCCAAGCAAGTCACAACACCGGGATTGTCCTGGAGGGAATATCGTTTTTGGTCAACATAACACCTAGGGTAATCCGAAACAAATTAGCATTTGGTAATCAAAGCAGTTAAAAAGAACAAACCTTTGTGATCATGGAAATCATGGCACTCAGTGGCTGTTCTCCATTGGTGTCATGCACAATCATCTCCTCACCAAAGTCACAAAATAGCTGGCTGCAAAAGGATCGCTGTGTCAGATAGCGTCAGACACAACATTAAAGTTAAACAGAGGATGTTTGTGATTTTACCCAAACAGGCCTCGAGTGTCCGCAACAATGATCTTGATGCCTTTGCTGTGGCAGAACTCTCCCACTTTCTGCTGCTCATCAAGCGTGGAGCAGGTCAGTACTACAACCTGGGTTGTATTTATAAAAAAAAAAAAAAAAAATCAATTAAAAAAAAAATAAATAATCAACATTCTTATTTTTCTGTACGATACCCTCCATTTTGCGCTTTTCTTTTAAAAACGGCTTTTACCTGAAACTTGGTCAGAAAGTCGTCTGTGAGCACACCCGTATATGCCGCTACGGGGACGTAGTTGTTGAGTTCAGCCAAACGGGGCTGACTGACTTCTGCTCTGTTCTTCCCCAGATCGGCCTCTCGAATATAAAACTACATGCAAGCCAAAAAATAAATAAATAAAAAATCTGAAATGCCATACCGCAGTCTCTTCTTGTTGGAACACTGAATAATGGCAATATCAATCTAACCAAAATTCTCAAGCCTCAACTTGAAGTGTGGTAATTTAATTTGTTTGATTTCAAAAGTAAGAAAACGCTCCATGCGCATCAGCTCACCTGAGAAGAAAGGTCTCTCCATTCCGCGACACCTTGGTCGTGCACGGTGACACTTCGAACTCCCCCAAGAATGACGTTCTTGGCAATCTCCACGCCAAGACCTCGCATACCGGAGATGAGGACATTGGAGTTTTGCATGCGCTTCATCGCAGCATGGCCCAACACGTAACTGAAGGGATAGGTTGGACAAATGTCACCATCAAGTGCAGAGAATAATGAAACTGAAGTCTTAAGTACTTACAGTTGTCTGGAGTACAGGCCTTCGTCAATCTCAGCATCATTGCCATTCTTAGCCATGCCCTGCCCAGACAGTAGCACATCAGTTAGTGAACACATTGAAATTATTTTTGACTTACTATCACCGGTAGGTGAGTGTGCTTACGTTGGCAGGGGTGTGGGACTGATCAGTTCTGACGGAGTTTGAGGATGAGCAGTGGGATCCCGTCTTCGTCTCTGTTCCTGACAAGCGACGTTTCTTGGACAGCGGCGAGTTGGACATCTGCGGAACACCAAAAATTGAATTGAGTCCATGCGGTAACTTGGCAACTAAGTCACAGATGATGAAGTGAATCAAAATCGCATGGAATCCTGTTCATTCTGGACACAAGACCAAACAACCAGAGAGAGCAGCTGCCTTCAAGCCAACCTAGAAGAGCTATGAATAGCAGCAGCAGCATTCATTGTGTGCCGCTTTCATGCAGGCACAGGTCTCCCTTGTTTATGGTACTCGTATGTACCGCCCAAGAAAAAAAACGCTGAATCATCCAAACTTGCCGTTGGGACTTGACAATGACTCGCAGGTGTAGCCATAAGAACGAACCTTCTAACCTTAAACAAATCGAATAGACGCGTCTCCACGGACTAGTGCAGTTTGACGCGGGGAAAAAAACGCCCCAGTACGCGAGGTGACAAACAGGCCGCAGCGTGTCGGAATCATCCACCGCCGTGTATCGACCGCCATCAGTGTCAGTTTACCTTGTACAGCAGTTTCTGAAACCCTCGAACGATCTGGAAAAGCAGCTGCCAATTGGCGTACAGGACAAAATTGACCGTTCGGTTGAGCATAACAGTGGATGTCGGCTGAAAACGAAAGTGTTCCTGGAAGGTCTACGACTGCACGCTCCCTGACGCTGGCTCATTTGCGCGACGCGATCAAAGCTAGCGAAGAAGCCACTTGAAGGGCTTTAATACAACGCCCCAAAAAGCGCGTCAGGACTTCGTGGAGGCCGGCGAGAGGCGACCGGCTGCGTGCCACTAAATCAGTTAAGTCTTTTGGCGAGCTAACGCGGGAGCAACATGAATAAGTTAAGAGGCAAAGCCCTACGCCATTAGCGCGACAGCCTGGGCCTATAGGCCTCGATCGGTCAGCTTGGCAGGCATCACAACTAATAAATGACCAGCAAGCGCAGATCTTTGCTGAAGCTTCCGATCACATCTTGACGAGCCGATTTGGATGATTGTTAAAGGGTAGACGACACAATACGGAGTCAAACATGCGCGAACACACACCGCCCGTTAACGCTAACTCGTCTCTTAGCCGCTTCTACTTGCGCCCCATTGATTCATTTTTTCTTACCAATAATCCTTCCCGGGGCCTTTCCAATGCGAACCCGCTGCCCTCCCGTTGCGTTCAGATGTCAGCGGTCGGTAATATGGCGACGGACGGAAAGAAGAGGGAAAAGGATAGGTAAAAAAAAAACGAAGCTAGCCCTGATCTCGCTATACTGTCGAGTCACTATGTGTTTGCAATGCGAGAGCTCGCCTATGCAATTGCTGCTTGCTCGCTGGCCGGCTTTACGACTGCAGACGGGAACAAAACCAAAATGGCAGATGGGAGAAAGGGGCGGTAGAGGCGTGACGCGCTGCCCGAAATATTCCACAGGAAAGGTTGGCTTGGGCCACGCTGCTCACGCACGCCGATGCGCCATTGGCTGCGCGCACTCACTCGCCCCGCCCCCTCATGACACGGGGCGCATGGAAATTTGTACTTAATGTGCAATCAACTGCAGCATCTGCTGGGCAAGCAAGGTACCCCTAAATGCTTTATATTTAGAAACGAGCAAAATAAAAGGAAACCGAGCCATTTAAAAACATCAGCAGATCACCTCACCGTGGACACTTAAAAAACGCACAAGACTCATTTCATTCACTGTGTTGCAAGACAGTCTGCATATTTAATCTGAGGACAAAAACTTGCAACGGGTTCAACCAAACAGGGCAAAACGAGTGTGATTGTGTAGCCACATACGAGTCTTATCGATGCTGAGCCTTCTGACTCATCGGCCAAATAGAGGTTCAGGGTAAGACCCGTTCATATCTAAAAAAGAGTATTGGGGGAGGGGGTGCCTGCTTGCTGAATGACAAAGGCTCACGAACGTGTGGGCCGCACATTCTCGGGTACACATGTCGACATGGGTCTCGTCTTTTCACCACAAACTAATGACAATTTCGGTGCATGGCGTCGCCGTGCAAAAAAACCCAAAAACAAACAATTAAATGTCACATCTCCCAGATTGCATAACTTGGCAAGCACCAGAAGATGCTTGGCATTCTAGAATCTATGGTCGGCAATGCCGATCGCGATTCGATTAACGGAACGTGCTAATCCAACGTTTACCTCGCAATCCAAGCCATTTCCATTAAATAGTTCCATCTGATTCTGGCCAATGTATCTTGATGCAAATGTCAATGAGCATATGCTTAACTTTTAGCACCTCTTAATGTCTCCACCAAAGTGTTTGCCCAGCTACATAGAAGATACCAAAGAATAAATAACTCCTGGGAACATCCAGATGCTAATTGAACACATTTGATCGTGATCATGCTGCAACGGAGAACTGAACGAGAGCAGCGTTCAACCAATAAAACGACTGCGTAGTTGTTAGCGTGTGTGCACCTAGCTAGCCATGGAGCCATCGAGCCAAGCAATGACTTTTCCTCATATCGTGCCGCTATCTTCGTTAGCTTGCTAACAGTAGCCATGTAGCTCGGGGTAGCATTGAAGAGAATCTTAAACAAGTGTGCACAACTTACCACATCCGATATTACTCTGCCTGGTCTGTAGTATTGAAAAAAAATCGGCCCGTAGAGAAGAAAACGTCCGAACAAACCGCGTGACAAATGAATGCCGCTGCTGATGGCGGTGAGGAAAGTGTGTCACTGTGGCGGGCTCTTGCGTGAGTTTTTCCGCTGAACTGCTGGCTGCCCGGCGCTTGCTTCCTCAAGCGATCCCCCCCTCCTCACTATTCCAGTAGAAAGCAAAGCAAAGCAGCAACATGTGCACGTTACAGACGCAACCATCTTACCCTTTTAGAAGCTTCAATGAAATACTTTTGTATCACTCATTAAAAGATTGAAATTCAATAGTCATCAAAATTCAATCAAAAGGATCATTTTGAATGGATCAAGTTGAATACTTGTCGGTTATTGCATCGTATTTGCATTGTTTACCGCCACGTATATTTTTCCCACACCCGTGCCCTCAAAAGGATGGTCTAATCCAAAATCCGCGCAATGCTTTTGGGGATTTGTAGGTTCGTCGACGGCCTGTGTGACGGTGTTGGTATTTAAGTCACATTCAGTCATGATATATTTTGATATATTTATTCATCGCCTTCTAATCCAAACACCAATAAATAAAATATACATGTATAGATTATATTTCCTTTTATTTTATTGAAAGGCTTACAGACACAATATATTTTACACTGGGGTAGGATGGCGGATTCATCTCGATCAGAGGAGAGCATAGAACATGGAGGTAACAGCCCCTCCACACAAAAAATAAAGCACGAATAAAATGTACAACGCTTTTACATTTGTGATAGTAAAATAAGTCGACTTCTGTCTTCTCAAAATATCTCTATGATTGTTGAATAACTTAGGTAGGGTATTCAGAACAAATCTCCATTGCAAGGTTTCATCATTCCACTTGGCTGCAACCTTGACCTCCATCTCAAATGAATTGCTACATTAAAAAGGATGGAAGTGCTTGATTAATGATGTTAAAAGATGTTTGGACATGAGGAAGTTTACAACACAGAGCATAACAAGAAAAGGGAAACCAGTTACAGTAAATGTATTTACAATTATCAGGACATCATTCAAATTGTAGTTTCTCATTTCTGTCATTCTACTTTTTTTCCCCATGCTGTGCATTTTCGTCAAACGACTCAAAGGGTCTGTTTCCAGAATGTGCAGTGAGCATATAATGCACATATTTATTTTTAGATCATGCTCCTTATAGCTTCCATACAATATTTTGCTTTTGTCATTCCCTTTTACTCAACTATAAGATCTTGGTGCTAAACATGTTTCAAGAGGTTATCTCCTTGTGGCCATAGAATAACATCTTTCAAAGGACAAGATGGATGTACTGTCTCTATGTGACAGTTATGATAAATCAAGATCTACAAGCGAGAATAAGTTCCATCCACCTATCCATCTTCAGGACTGGTCACCCGCCAATCCAGACTCAAATGGCATCTGTGACCTCTTTTGTATTGATGATTCTCACCTACTTTATAACTCTCTGCTCATCCCAGCTCTGGAGGAATGCCCAGAACATTCAGTCCCACTCTGTCCACACTCTTGGTCCTCTGCAGCCTGGACTGAGGCTTGAGACGGTGGTGAGGGTGGAGGATAGGAAGGAGGAGGGATAGTAAGGCGAGGGAGGGATGGTAGCGCAGGCCTGGGAGAGGTTGGAAGAGGCGGCGGTGTGGCCAAGGTTTCCAAAGAGGAGTGTTGTGCGGTGCGTGCCCTGGAGGTGGCAGGCGAGACGTGTGTGCTCCGAATGCGTCGTGTTTCAGGGGGGCAGTCGCTGATTTGCTCCAGCAACGAAGGCATGTCTCCTTCAATCTTCTCCAGCACTGCCACCATTTGTTTCTCTATCTGCTCAATCACACTGTCCATTTGCCAGTCGCTTTTGGCACCGCTGCCCACTCCTCCGTGATGTAACCCGGTCCCGTACATCCCCACGCTTCTTCCACTCGGATACAAGGTGCAATATGGACTCCCATAGGGCCCTGCCATCCCCATGGTGCCAATGTCTCTAGTGTAGGGTGTGGCGTGCCGGCCCAAACTAGCAGAGCTGCCAATTCCGTAGCAGCCCTGACCTGCAGTAGGGCTTTCTCTGGCGATATTATACTCTGCACTATATCGGTCTGTTTTCTTGGCGTCCCTCTCCCTCCTCAACACGGGACTTGCTTCAGCCCTTAACCGAACACCCGGACCTACATCTGCCCCAGCTCCCGCCGCAATTGCCGGAGTGGCTGCTGCACCCACCGAACTCTCCGCCATGGCCTCTGGCAGTTGTGTCTGACACCAGCTGCTGTCATTTCCATCCTTGCGTGTCATATTAGCGGAGGCTGGGGGGGCATGAAGTGTCGCAGTCATCTTACGATTGTTGCTGGGATCAGGTGAGGCGCATGATAGTTTCCTGTCAGGATGAGGGCCTAAATTGCTCTCTGCTAGCTTACTGTGTTCTGTGGTGGTAGTGGGCGCTTTTTTATATTTTTTGTTTTCATCCAAATTAGCGGCTGTTTGCTTGGTTTGACCGTCTGGCACTTCCTTTGTGCCAAGGGTATCGCAAGATGGGGACGCTCCAACTTCAATATGCACCTTTACCGCCTGCTGTTTTTCAACTTCCTGGTACATGTCAGGTGACCTGTTTTCAACCATGACCTCTAATGGCACGCCACTTGTGGTCACTCCGCGCTGTGTGACCCTGCCACCTTCCTTATCGCTTGTTAACTCGGTCACCTCTTTAACTTCCCCTGCATCTTCCCCACGCTGCGCCTCAGTTGAACTGTCAATAACTGACTCGGAATTCTTCAGTCGCTGCATAAATGTGGTGACACGGATCGCTTTCTGCAAGACAAGGAATAAAAAGGATAGAATTATAAAAAAAGTTATTTACATACAGTATGAACCCATGTCTGTCCTTACATTTAAACTTTGATGCTGTATTTATTGGTATTATATTGTAAAAAAAAAAAAAAAGCTTCTATGTTATGCATGTGACAAAGCTCATCGAGGCACAATAAAACTAAGCGCTCTGTGATTCGCTTCAAGTGAACTATTTACTTCCAGGCGGAATTCACACAATTCGCCCCGGTATGAATCAGCCTCAAGACTCCATCTTCCCATATTCCTTATTGCTTACTTGATACATTTGATGAATCTATCCGGTCCCCTGACAGTAAACACTGAAGGAATTTGGGAAAATTTGAGATCTTAAAAGATGTTTCCTAACCAGGGAACATTTTATCTGGAAGTCAAAAGAGAATTGATGACAAAGCAGCTTCTAGTTTATTAGCGCAAACGTAACATTGAGGTGCATTGTGGATTTTGATACGAGGAATGACAGGGGGGCCTTGTACATTGAATCATTACATTTAAATGGTACACAGTGGTTGACAGCCACCGCATCCTTTCCTTTTGACCCTCTCCTTATCCACACTAACAAAGCTCTGTAAACATGCCAACGTCCCTGGGACTGATCATTATCTTAGTATATGGACAACTAAACTGAGTGCAGATGAGGAGCAGGAAAGGAGCAGAGCCAGGCACTTGGAACATTTGACTGTGAAAAAGGAAAAGTGGGACAGTGGATCTCCTCTGGGACAGGCAGAGTGAAAGTGCATGGACAGAGCTCATGAGGAGACCTTCACCAGTCACGGTATGATCAACCCATCTCATGGTTGACTGCCTTTTTTTTCTCCCATGTCGGGTTCTTTTGGACTATTTATTCATGAAGTCAATTCAAATACAGTTCCAGCCACAGAGAGATGCTTTTTCACAGTATCATGCCAGACTGTGAATGTGCAGTTCCACCCACGCTCTGTCCTTCCATTCTCTATCGTAATGATCTACAATACCTTCAACTCCTGGGAATTATAGGGGGAAAGAAAGAAGAAGTTTATGGCTGTTACTTGTGCTTCTAGGTCAGCAATACCACCTTCATATTTACCCGCTCTCTCCTTGATAGCAACATTGACATGGTCACATTAGGATATACGATCCATGAATTATGATGTCCCACTTTCAGGAAATAAAAGTGGTATATTTGAGTGAAACGTATTCCAGGTTCAAGAAAATGTGTGTTTTGAGCAATATCCAATTAAATAAAAATAATATATATATATATATATATACATACATACGTATCTATATCTATATATATATATACGTATATATCACAACTGCAGGATATAAGATTATTATCGAATACCAGCGTGTACTCAAATGCACTTTTAAATAATAAGTGGTATCAGTACATTCCGTTTATTTTCAATTGTCACTATGACTAACTTAAATACTAGGCTACTACTTTTACAAATGATAGCACCGATCTTCCTTTTATACTAATTTCTGCATCTGTACAGTAACATATGTTTTCCTTTTAGTAAGGAGGTGGCGAGTGAGCTGGACTTCCTACCCGCCATTTGGCCTTTGCAAAGTTCTTCTCAAACTGGGCACAGACGCCATCCTTTAGGTTCTTCTCTGACGCGCCATTACCTGCAATCCTGACAAAAGCGTCACTTCAAACGTGAGTCCATATTGTGTCTAAATAACACATTTTTGTGAACAGTAATACCATTCATGCCAAAGTGCGTCTTGTGCCGTGATTCTCAGCATCTGGTCAACTTCCATGAGTCGACAGACGAGCTCCTTAGCTGAAAGAGTCAGTGCAACTAAGATCAACATATAGGAATGCATCTGATGCGCTTTTAAATAATTGAGCGAGCCATCTCCATCCAATCTCTATGAAGATATTTGTTGCCACCGTGTGGCGAAAACATGTACCTGCAGGGGAGATGTCATCCCAGTATGGAGAATCAAACTCAAAATCACCAGCAACAATTCGACAGAAAATGATGCGATTATGTAGATCAGTGTTTTCCTCTTCAGTCTCATCATAAAAAGGAGGGTTACCCGATAACCTGAGGGGAAAAAAATATTTGTCGCCTGATACAGATAAGGCCAAGTTGTAATTGGTTGTTTTGTACATATAATGAAGACTTACAGTATGAACATAATGACACCCACAGCCCAGCAGTCCACAGGTCGGCCATATCGGTGACGAGCCACTACTTCAGGTGCTGAGGCATGGCACAGAAGATGCACATCCGTATATAGCATCATATCTTGGTCAGAATTCTACCCAGTACATGGGTTCACTGTTCATGTTAATATACTTATAAATTAAAAATAAATTATACTATTATATCATAAGTTATAATGGTAGGGATGCTCTTCAGTCTTCTTTTTCATACAGGTCAAACACATCCTAACATTTGGGGAACTAGGAGTGTGAAGATGTGTGTAAAGTGTAAAAAAAAAAAAAATAGTGCTGTTAAAAATGCGAAAGAAACAACATAAGATAGGTAAATGTACGTGAGGACAGATCCAAATTATTACTTGGATTCAGTGATAAAATCTTACCCAAGTATTCTGGTGTGCCACAAGGTTCCGTAATGGTCCCATTCTCAAATCTAGACAGATAGAAATCTCGCAGAACGACTTTGTTGTGGTTGTTTTCAGTGTAGTACATGAGGTTTTCCAGCTATGCAAAGTAGAGGGGGACAAATCATTTCACACATTTAGAACAAAAAGAGCATTCTAACAATACAATGAAACACGCAGACTGAATCGGAAAATCGGAGAGTTTCTGAACCCTGAACTATGCACTACAACTGATTGATGTTTTAGAGGTCAGCTCATTTTCTCTGTCTATTTGAATGTCAAATACTTTGGTCTTTTTCAAAGGTCATCCTGTCGCTTTGTGCAGATGTAAATTGCACAAAAGTACTAATTGCTCACTGCCGCGACAATATGCACTGACAATCACTTTTACACATTCTATTGGAGGTGGCCACTAAAGAACTGTTTTAGTTTTAGTTGTTGCACATTAATGAGGGGTAAAAACTTTGGTATAGATCTTCATCTATTTAATTGACTTGAATTAAATAAGTCAATCCTACATATAGTGAATCCTAAAAAAATTCCACCTTCTACCACCAGAGGTCGTTTGAGGCCAAATGGGCACTGAAAGGTAAAGGTTCGACCCACTTTTTTCCAGATTGTCACTACGTTTCCGTTGGGGGAAGGTATGCTCTTTTCGCCGGGTGTCGGTCAGAACACAGGAGGGAAGACGTGGTTCAGTTTTGATTGCTTTACTGAATTATTGGCAAAAAGGTAACAGGCACTGTGGCTCATAGGGGAATACAGGCAAACTGGCAAAAGGGCATAGGCACATGTTTGGTGGTAAGGATGTGAGAGCAGGTGTGTGTAAAAAGGTAAAGACCCAATGATTGTCACACACACACATCTGGGTGTGGTGAAATTTGTCATTTAACCCATCCCCGAAGGGAGCGGTGAGCAGCAGTGGTGTTGATCACAAAGGTCAAAGTGACAAATGACAGGACACAAAAGTACCTTCAGATTCCTGTGGACAATGTTGAGAGAGTGCAAGTATGCCACAGCTTCCAGGACCTGTCTGATGACGTTGGAGGCATCTCTTTCTGTGTAGTTGCCTTGGTCTTGGATCCAGTCAAAAACATCTCCGCCCGTGGCCCTGTTGCGTAAACGCGCATGCACAAATATGAGCTGAGAGCAAAGTTGCTGCTGTCAGCCACATGTTGCAATGCCATGAATTGCTTTTAACGCAGTAAAAAAACTCTGCGTTTGCTCTATCTTGTCTATTAGTGAGACAATCTGCTTCCACCGACCCCAAGGTACAACTGTGAGCAATTAAAACAACACTAGCATGTCTCATTATTTATCTTTGAAAATAATAGAAATGATAGATGAGGCACTTATGTCTTCCCCAAAGCAGGCCCCGACCGAGTGCCTGCAAAAAAACGACGGCACGACTGCAATAACCCAATCTGTCCAGCCGAATTGCTTTTGCCACACATCTGCAGCTATTGCGTGACAAGGAGTTGCAAACATGCTTGACTGACTGCCCTCGACGTATCGATCCACTTAACATAAAGCCTCACTTCAGGGCCAATGAGTAGTGTAGAGTGGTGGAGAAAGCAAATATCTCATCAAACCACACACCTCCCGGACTGCACGAGAGCACAGTAACAACGGCACCTGCTCTGGTCGGCCCCTTGAGCAGATGGATTTCCGACTGTCCTTTCCGACTGTCATTTACATGCATGGAAAGATACTGTACCCCCCAAGAAAATAAAGATACTCACAGTTCCTGGATGATGTAGTATTCTTTCCTGGTCTCAAATGTGTCTATTAGCTGAAGGATGTTTGGGTGGTTGACCCTACAAAAGCATAAAATGAGAAAAGCGTAAAATTAGAAGGATGTCAACATGTCCCTTGTATGAATGCTGTATTGGTGTCGTTAGTAGATTTGTCAGTGTCGACTGCAGTGTTTCCCAACATTTATTAAACCAAGCAGCATATATTTTCAAACAAAAATCTCCTCCAAAATATTAATACTGACAGAGATGATTTCGTTTTAATTTGATCACAAATTGTCAGTGAGGAATCTGGGGCTGTTTAGTTAAACACACACTGATTAATTCATTAGACATCACTGCCATGCATAGTTAAACTAAGATAGAGTAACTTTTTTTTGTCATACAATATAAACACCACACAATTTTCTGGGGGAATTTATTCTATTTTATTTCATCAAGTAGTTGCACAAAATAAAAGCAACTGAATTCAGATGATTTTATTTTGTGTAGCGGCTACACAAAATAAAATCATCTGAATTCAGTTGCGTTTATTTTGTGCAACTACACTGTAGCCTCTTGGAAAAATGGAGTAAATTCAACACACTATTTTCTTAGTGTACTTTAGTTCTGACTTTATGACTTTATTAGTACATGATAAATATGAGTGAAAAAAAAATCAACTGCTTTTGTCCACCTCTTGTGCTTCTATTGTTTTTTTTATTATGCAAGAAACCACCACACCTGAGGAAAAACAACCAAATGAAAGATAGTAGGTCGAACTGTGGCCTTGCAAAAAACAACAACTTCGAGCCAATAACATTTCGCCTTATAGCAGCAGTCCATTGTGAATACGGAACTATTCTGATAACTGACTGACACATTGTGAGTGACACCTTCTGTCTTTTATTGTTTATTTTTTTTCTTGGTGCTATGGTTTCCTGTATATCAGGTGCAAGATCATATTTATATTGTGTACTACAGTTAGGCTACAACTACTGTTTTAACAAATTTGAATATATATATATTTTTTTTGAGGGGCGTATGTGGAAATTTCCAGCACTCATTTAAGTAAAATTAGACACCTGATGAGCTCTCATGACGCCTTAATAATATGCTTGAGCACAGTGGTTGGGAATCACGGATGTCGAGCACAATTTATAACTGGAGAAAATGATGGAAGATGTCAAATTCTCTCTTTTTATTCCATCTACTACTCAATTATACTTTCTTCTGTCCACAGATTGACTGCGTACAATTTAAGGATCATGATCTCATTCTTGGCGGCCTTGCGGACTTTCCTGCCATCTTTCTTGAGGAATTTCTTGCAGACAAACACTTTGTTTGTTTGTCTTTCCTTAGCCAGGCACAGCTCACAGAACTCTTTCCTATACGTCACAAGAACAAGACAGAAAGAGAAATAAGACATATATAAGAAAATAAATAAATAAGAAATAAATACGTTTATTAAACCCCAGTCTTATAATCTTACCGCATTTTGTTTCAGTGATACAAAATGATAACAAAAATGAAAGTTTGAAATAAATTGAGAAGCAGTGATATGCAAAATTAAAGATTTGTTTTTGTTATACCGTTTTTTTCCATGTATAATGCGCCCCCATGTATAATACGCACCCTAAAAATGGCATGTTGATGCTGGAAAAAAGCCTGTACCCATGTATAATACGCACCCAAATTTTGACTCCTACTTAAGTCTGAAAATTATTTCAGAAAAAAGATCATCTTTGGGAACAACCGGATGTTATTCTGCCGGTCAGTATCACTGCGCATAGGCTAGCAAACTCAATAGCGAAGAAATGTTTTGGATTTGTGTAGGGTACATTGTGACAGCAAACGAGCAGGTGATCGAGCAAGCGTCTGATACGAGAGCACTGTGTTCGTATAGAGCGTGTTTGAAGTGAACAGCAGAGAAGAAAGCGCATCTGTGATGGCGGCCTCCGTATCATATCCGGATTTAAAAAAAAAAAAAAAAAGAATTTTTTTTTTTTTGTACCCATGTATAATGCGCACCCCAGATTTTAGGACAATAAATTAGTTAAATTTTGCGCATTATACATGGAAAAAACGGTAGTTAAGAAAGACAGAACAGGAAATTGCGTTCATATAATTATTTGTTGAATATGAGGCTCATGACATGTGAATTAAATATTCTAAAAAAAGGCAGAACAATTAGAATTCTCATAGTCTCTTCACCCTGTGATGAAGTGCACTTAAATTTGGGCTTGTATGTGTTATATAAACGAGGCGCACAAATCTCTGAGGCCAGATGCCGACATTGCAATATGGCCATGTGTGTGTGTGTGTGTTACTACAATGTGTCAAGAAAACGTTTTCAGTAGGGCAAATTACAGCAGTGATTTTCACGCCGCAAAATCATACGGTTGGTTGGCCGACTTTGAAAAGTTAACACAAGTAAATCTCTTAATTCTGCCACTTACAAGCTTCATCTTACCAACTTCAGTCCGTCTGAATAAATCATCGCCATCTCAAGCCCTCCTAAAATTGGACTTACTGACAACAATTCCTTTTTATGCATCCAGCCTATTACGAATGGCACTGTCAATGAATTAAACATTGCAGGAGAGGAAAGAGAATAAAAACACATTACACCAAGATTTACGGTACTTACGCTCGGAGGACTTGCCCAATCTCATATTTGTCTGTCACATCGGATATACTGTCATAGGTCTGCCCATCTCGCAGAGCAAGGCACCCAAATGGCATGACGGCATTCACCTAATACACAAAGCACACACAAATACAGGAAGCAGAGCACAGACGTTATTCGGACGATAATATTGATAAAATATTTAAGGCCAACTCAGGAATGTATCTTTAATGCAAAAGTGCAACTCTAATTAAATGACGACAACTTCGAAACCAAATGCAAATGCTAAAGCTTCTGGTCGCATGCTACAGATACTCTGCGTGTCAAATAAACTTCTCTTCTTCACTCGGTTGGTTATTTGCGACATTTATCAAGTTCAAACGAAGCTTCATATAGGTCAAATGAGCAACGCCAACTGCAGATGAAAGAAAGTTTAAATCCACACGTTTATTCATGTGAGGAGATTTTTCACTTCTCCCTGGATATGCAGCGTACAGATAACCCACACGCATACACAAACACACTGCAATATGTCGTCCATTTTAAAATAAGTGTGCCTGAACATCCAGGTAAAAAAAAAAAAAAGTGATGAATCAGGAATCAATACGGTGCACCTTCTCCCACCCACGTCCGAGCCGCTCTGTGGAAGCTTAACGGCATCTCTTCAACTGCTTGTTCCTCCTTCTTGTGCAGCATTCCAACGGTTACAGTTAAGCCCATAAATATTGGGACAGTGACACAATGCTCGGGTTTTGGCCAGATCAAATGTTATCATCATTGGATGCTGCCCACTTTTTAACGGGATAAAAGTAATGGACAAATTCAGTTCGGCAACTGATTTGCATTCTAAAGGAGTTCAGAAATGAGTTCTCAAGCATCTGGCTGAATATGAGCAGAGAATATTGCCCGGTACACTTTAGAAATCATCCAGCTGATTTTGTCAGCAATTATCAATAAAAACAAAAGGAATGAGTAAGGACTTTGCTAGTTATAGTACACTTACATTTATGTATATATTTTCAACCGAGAGCACAGTTTTTGCCACCTCATCCGTCTTCATTTCTAAAAATGAATCCAGAAAGCCGACCAAGTCGAAGCGATGAGATCACTTTCGAAAGAGCACTGATCAACTGAGGTTATTAAGTGAACTAATAAAGCTGCAGCAACTTCAGAATTGGGTTTCTGAAGATAAACCGACAGAGGGAGACAAGAACGGATAACAAATGGAAAATGGTTAGAACAGAAAACAATGGAAATCCTCAGCGGTAATGACATTTGGAGAGTGCTAATTTAGAATTATGGAACAAATATCAATGTGATGATGTACCATCACTATTGCAGAGTCGGCGCTTCAGGATAGGCGGGATTTGTGAGAATTGTGTAATCTCGCTGCTGGCCCTAATCTCTAATCTGCATCTCTAATCCAGAGCACTGGGATACACGTATGTGTGTCGACATGTGCGTTCATAAATGTGTCGGTTTGAGCGAAGTGCAAAGGTCAACGCAAATATGTCACACACGCTTAAGAGTTTGACTTGATGATAAACATGCGCATGCGTGCCCATATGTGAGGAGGCAGAGGGGGAAATGAGCGGTGGATTTGACAAAAGGCCGAGCCCTGAGAGGAGATTATGTAAATGTAACATCATCCCCCGTGACAGTTTCCAGGATGGTGAAAGTGAGGTCTGATGTGAATGGAGTTTGACCAACGAGGCAAAAAGTGGCCCAAGTGAAATATGGCAACACTACTTGGGGGTCATATAGACACATGACACACTTGCGAACAAGATGTATGACAAAAATACCATTTCAAATATTGACAAAATATATGCATATGACTGTATTTTCTTTTGTTGTTGAGAATTGACAAATTAATGTTTATATACAAAATGTAACCCTTCCCTGTATATTTGTGCCCTGAGTTCTCGAGTACAGATGAAGAGCATTGGTGGAGAACAAGTCACTTTGCAGGCACAGAGACGATTACTGTCAAGAAATAGTACTGTTATCTTTATCTATCTATGCGAGGCAGTGTCAGTGAAACCATTTTTTAGACTTTTAGCCATTTTTTATTCCTGGTCAAACTTCCAAGTAGTTCTAAAATATGTCTCACCTCTTGAATGTTTTTCAATTGTAATCTAAAGCTATATTGTGTATTTTATTCATGGCTTATGGTTACCTCTTTTCTTTGGGTATATGGCTCTCCCGTGAGGTCACTGGACTTTTTTTTATTTGTCACAAGGAACAATGTAAAGATACTGTAGAAACACTTATATGCGTGCAGAATATTGAGTCAGAAGCAACCTTGAAGTCGAGGCCGAGTAGGAGGCAAAAAGGGAGGAAGGCTGATGAGAACAGAGTGGTGAGAAAGATGAAAGATGAGAAAAGAGGTGCGAAAGGATGGGGCTCTTCGACTTGGCTCAACATATAGAAAATAGTGCAGCAGTGCAAAAACACAAAACTGCAGAGGCAGATTTGAGACTTGCCTCTTCACAGCTTCGCAAGTGTGTGAGCGTGTGAACGTTTCCAACAGTGAAAGTGTGTGCCTTAGTGTGTGTGTCTCTTTATGAAGGGCTGTCCCAAATAGGCCATACTGACAAGAAAGCTGTTGAAAAATAAAACAAGAAAGAAAGAAAGAAAGAAAGAAAGAAAGAAAGAAAGAAAGAAAGAAAGAAAGAAAGAAAGAAAGAAAGAAAGAAAGAAAGAAAGAAAGAAAGAAAGAAAGAAAGTGGTGCCACAAATAAATGTTGCAATATGTTTGAGCATTTCTGCCAAGCAAAGTTTTTTGGCACAGGTTGCTGTGAAATATTTGAACAAATAAAGCCAATTATATATGAAAAATATCAAAATGGCACCTGAAATTTTTTTTTGAATGCTTTGAACCCCTCTATAATATGAATAATAGGAAATGTCAAGTTTGCACATTTCTTTTAAGACATGTTTACTCTACATTAAAGCTTTCTGGGAGTTGCTGGGAAATACAAAGAAACAAATGTCATTGTTCCATAAAATGCCGCTGGCTTGTGAGTTTCACGTGGCTCTGAAATGTTGAAGCCAAGCTAAAAAAAGAACTAATGAAAAAGCACTAATTTTGCATATGGCAAGGGGACACCTCTGCACGTGCAACAAAAACGTCGGGTGTGAATGCATAGAGCTTGGAGACTCATTTCAAATCGCTTGCGATGTTGTCGTCACGTTTGTTCACAAGTGCAGAGTTGAGGTTGCAGAGAAGCTCTAAAATGAATGGAACGGAACATCTTTTCATCAGCTTAGAGGGTGACAAGTCAAGGTTATTCTTAGAAAACTGAATTCAATGTGCTGGAACCTGCAGAAGTGCAATCGTTTTTCGATGCGGATTCCCAAATAATGTGTTTGCTTTACATTTATTAATCCTAACCGTGGATGGATAGACACATAGATGGACAGACAGACAGGCGCAGACAGACAGACAGACGCAGACAGACAGACAGACAGACAGACAGACAGATAGGCAGGCGGGCGGTCAGGCAGGGAGGCAGGCAGGCAGGGAGGCAGGCAGGCAGGCAGAGATAGATAGATAGATAGATAGATAGATAGATAGATAGATAGATAGATAGATAGATAGATAGATAGATAGATAGATAGATAGATAGATAGATAGATAGATAGATAGATAGATAGATAGATAGAGTATGATCTGTGGTTAATATCTCCAATGGTACATTTTGAAAATGTTCAAATGATGCATTGCATAGCATTGCATAACGCATGGTGAATCATCTCAAGCTGGGTTACAATATGGCGCCAGCACATGTCACTGTCCAGGCTTTATTTTCGACACCTTTAGGCCGCCACACTTTGAGAATAACTATGTTAGACACAAGCTTAATGTGAATTTGCTTTAATGTTGGAACTAAAGTTTAGGAAAACAATATAACCACGGCAAAATTCCATTGCTAACTTTGAGCAAAGTTCATTTATTTGGACACACCACTCGTAAAATTAGGAAACCTACGTTGAGTAGTTTGTGTGTATGTGTCTTCATAAAATGTTTAATTATTTATTTTTTCAAATCAATGTCCGCCTGGTTAATGGAGCCCGAGGAGCGGAGGGTATGTGGTTAGTTACTTCTGCCTCTGTGAACAAGAACTTACAGGTCTTGCATGTCAGATCTCATGTGAGCACGGTGCACCTGATACACAAGCATGCGTGAACACACACACTGTAGTGTACACGATCCTATAGATCATCGGTACATTCCTGCTGTGCAACTCTTCGGACGTGACAGCAACATACTCAATCCAGTAAATTGTCACGCTAACAACGCTTTTTGCTAAAGTCAGATTCTTTGCAGGAAATGCAGGTTAAGGAACCAATCAGATTGCGATTGCTGACATAACATAACGGCAAATATTATTTTAATGTTTAACATTCTGTGTCTGTAACTGTCACTCAGATTACATTTGGCAAATAAAAATTCATGATATTTACTATTTACTTATTTTGAAATGACTATTTCTGAAAAACAGAAAAAATATTTTGAGTTTTTTCTCCCCATATTGACGAAGCGAGTGTTGTACTATATACTTCAAGTAAAAAGAAAAAGCCATTATTATTCTGCATCCTGGAACTTTTCTGACACATCTCATAAAACCTGGTCTAATTGCATCTTCAGTAAATCCATCCATCCATCCATCCATCCATCCGTCCGTCCGTCCGTCCGTCCGTACCTCCCTCCCTCCCTCCCTCCCTCCCTCCCTCCCTCCCTCCCTCCCTCCCTCCCTCCCTCCCTCCCTCCCTCCCTCCATCCATCCATCCATCCATCCATCCATCCATCCATCCATCCATCCATCCATCCATCCATCATCCATCCATCGACGACGAACAATCATTTGCACTCGCACTCACACTTAGGGACAATTTGGAGTGCTCAATCGACCTACCAAGCATGTTTTTGGGATGTGGGAGGAAACCGGATTGCCTGGAGAAAACCCACGCGGACACGGGGAGAACATGCAAACTCCACACAGGGAGGGCCGAAGGTAGAATCAAATTCGCACCCTTCTAACTGTGAGGCGGTCGTTCAGTAAATGCAATGAAATGAAAATCATAACAATTGTAACTATTTAGATGTAATGGCCTCTAGCAGTTAAAAAAAATCATCAATAAACTAGCAGAGTTTGGAAAATGTTCTACGTCCTTCTAAGGCAGGGGTGGCCAACCAGTCAGAGACTAAGAGCCACATTTTTTTACTGTGTACCGCAAACCGCCACATCCCATCCCCCCCCCGAAGCGAACACGCAGCTAAGCGAACACGCAGCGTTTGACGTCCCATTACCCCAACCCCCCTCCCCCCCCGAAGCGAAGCGAACACGCAGCGTTTGACGTCCCATTAACCCCCCGAAGCGAAGCAAACGTAAAGGAGCCGCGTGAAACCCGGCAAAGAGCCGCATGCGGCTCGCGAGCTGCGGGTTGGCCACCCCTGTTCTAAGGGGTCCCTTACCCAGATAAATCCTCAGACATTAATCAAATATATGACAGCATTTACTCTGCTCAGAAAACCCCCACCCCCCCCACCAAAAAAAGAAAAACTACCAGTGACCCATTTTGTGTGCTGACTCCTGTTTGGGAAACATCACATCAAGCAGGCAGATGGGCGCTACTTCCTCCCCCCCTTTTCTTGTCTCTCACCGACTCGTTTCATGTTTTAGCATCCCTGAAGGCGTTGCACACACGCAGAAAACAACAGAACACTGAAGAACATCACAAGTTACAACAATCGTGGCAAACAAATGCTTGCTACACAAATGGAAATGACAACGGTGAAATGCGGCCGTCATTGCAGCGAGCGCTTTACGACCGTTGGTCTTGCCGGCCTGTGTGTTATAAAATTAAATAAATACATTTAAGAGCCACTCGGACACTTAAAAAATGCCTGCAGTCATTGAGCCTGTGATGATCACCACATATTTGATGATTCTTCCTTTTTTTTCTCCAGCTCAGTCTTTATCGATCGATACTTAATATCTTTCCGGATTTCCCCGACCGTGCAAGCAATAAAGAAAAACGTTGAAAACCTTGTTTCCGAGTCTCTCCGGTTTGTGATTCGTCAGAAGAAGCGTTATTAGATTCCCACACCCTTGTAAGAATTGCAATGGGTGTAATTAGGAAACAATAAGGCAATCAATATCCGAGACGCATCTGAAAGCGCGCAACATATTTTGCCATTAATATCACTTTGGCCTGCAAAACATGAAACAGGAATTGGTCTACTGATTGCTCCCAAGCTCATTGCCCCAGTTGACAAGCGTGCATTGGATATTGAGCCGAGCGCTCGGCCGCCTCAGGTTGCTCGCTGGCATTTATTACGATGTTGTTATGTGAAAGTGGAGCTGGAGCAAGAGTTGCTAGGGCAAAAGACACTACCCGGGAGAAATGAAGAGGCAGGCAAAGGGATAATTTGAAAATAAAGTATGTTGGGCACACAACAACTCACACGTTATGAGGTACAGATTAACATATAATAGCTAGCATGTGTGCGTGCGCGTGTGTGTGTTGGGCAATCAATTCAATTGCGTTTATTTCTTTCTCTGTGTTTCCACTGGGGTGCTTCTCCAGCTTGCACTAAACACTAATTCCCTTACTGCTCATAGCGCCACTCTCATCTCAGCTCTTTATTATGTGTGCTCGTGTGTAGTGCTGCTCTTTGCCTCTGTAAAGAAATGAGTAAACAGTAAAATAACCCTCACTCAGCCTGTAAATCCCGTGACAAATAATGGATGCATGTTGTTTTTTAATTGTTTATTTTTTGTTCTATTAGACACTTCCTGCTTTTCTCTAGCTATTGTCTATCGTCAGGTTTCAGTCCCCTCATTAGGTGAGTCAGCCGGCGCAGGGCTTAGACCACAGTAAATGCGTCCTTGGGGAGAAGAGTGCCTTTCTCATCCCGTGGACAAAAATAAATACAGAAATTGTAAGGCTGAACATGCCTGTCAAGAATTGATGTCCAACCGTGTGCAATACCTAGGAGTGCTCTTTTTGACAAAAAGAATTGAAGAGCCTAGACCAGAGTCACATGCGAGGTGTTGGCACCGGCAAAGTGATTCATTTTTTTAAGACACTATAAAAATAAGTCAGATTTGTTTCTAAATACATTATACTCAGAGATTTGTTTCTAAATACATTACACTGAAAACATATAAAAACTGAGAGCATTGTGGTATCCATTTGCGGCATTAGAGTATGGCATTAAATGGTTTTCATCATTTCAGTTTTCTCGTTTTTTTTGGGTTGTGACTAAAATGGCGCATGAAACACATTTGTGGTCGGACATGAGTCGCACGTTGCGCACTATATAAAAACTGGAGCGCCTTTGTTTACTTCATTGGTTAACTGGGGCATTTCGTATGATAAGTTAGCTAGCTAGCTAAAAAAAAGTTTACTAGTTAGCTAGCTAACTAAAGACACCTCAAAAATGCATTTTCCTTCGGGTAGTGCGTTAGCATAGCAGCTTTAGAGCGCAACGTTGTCGGTTGTGAGTGTGCGCCCAAATGCAGAGAAGGCAGGATATCAAGGGAGAATGAAAACTGCTTTGAGCGTCTCGTTGTTCCAACATGGAAAATCCCCGCAACTAGCCAGTGGGATACAAAAATCTTGGTGCCACTTTTTTTTTATACGTTGTGATTTTTTTTTCCAAACAATCAACATTCAATCTTTTCTGTGGTATAGCCAAGTTCAGAACACAGATGAAGATAGATCTCATTAGATTAGATTTAGGCGTTATGATGGCTATGCTTTGCTCTTTTTCTTTTTTTTTGTAAGACGTGTTGTTCTGCACTGGATGGATTTCTTTGTCCCAAAGGTGAGGACATGCCATTCAAAATTAATAGATTATTTGTCAATTAATTCCAAGTATCGGCGGGAGACGGCATTTCACATGGTCAGACATGCAAATCTTTTTTTCAACAGAATTTCTAAAGTACAACTACCTATATTAAAAAAAGAAAAAGAAAACAGTGAAATTAAACAATGATACATTTTATTTGCAATAGATTCATCAAAATATTATATATATGTAATAATTCGGTTGTCTGCACTATTTATCTGCTTTACTCTTTTCACATGTTGAATACATTATGAAAATGTAGATGTGTAATATTCTGCAGATACAATTTTTATGTTGTCAACATTGCAAGACTGAATTCAAACTAATGTTCTATGAAAAAAAAGTCAAAGCATGCACACCGCACTGCTGCTCAGCTAAACAGTGTAATTAGAATTAATTACCAATCATTAATCACTATTTGAAGGTTGTATGCGTACAGCTCTATTATGAGATAAATGTACAAAATCCTTCTTTTCTTCGTTTGCCAAGACTTTTATTTCGCAAAGAAGCTATGCCATAGTGTGATGATCTTAAACTGCATTCCCTCTACAGACAGCAAATACAACGTCATCTCTCAAATTCCTCCTTCAATAAAATGCAATGAGGCTGTTATTACTTTGAGCTCACTATTGCGTTCATATGTTCTTCACAGCTGATTAAAAAACATATATTTCACGCTCCATTCATGCATGCGACTGCTGAGAAATCAACCTACATATGCAAAGTTTGTGATGCAGAAGCAAAGCAGTCATAAGCATGAAAAATATAATACATCGGAATAAAACTCCTCCTGTCTATTCTGACACGAGCACATAGCGCAAAGAATGAGTGCTCCAGTTCTCAGTTAAAAATTCAGGGGATGATGTGGCGCTGAAATAAAGAAATGTGGAAAGTACAACGTTCTCACCATTATTGTGACGCACGAAGGCTCTGAAACATAGTCACTGTCATCTTGCCTGTGAGAAATTTGGAGAATAGAATAGAGAGCGCACATACCGTATGGACACACACAAAGCGACTCAGGAAACACAAAACATGGCCAGCAATCTTCTTCAAATTGCTTGATTGAGGCAATACTTGGAATTATTGACTGCAGTTTGAACAGTGTACAGTGAGGCTGCAGTATGTATACTGTATAAAGTATTATTATTGTATTTATTATGCGCCAATATATACTATACCTATGAAGGACTGTAAATAGAAGTGACAATAAAAACAAATATAAAAAAATAATTGAAAAACTGAATAAAATATCTATAAATTGATGTTTGATTGTATTCATCAATTCATTTTTGCATTTGTTTCCATATTTATCATTTCATTTACTTTTTATTTATTTAGTATTTTTTGCATTTTATTAATAAACATGATTTAAAAATGACTTCAAAATCAAAATAAATGCTTGAGTAGCACCCATTGTAATAGTTTACCAATAAATATATATTGTTTATAAGTAGTAATAATTTCCGGGAATATTTAAGGTGATATACGTATATATAAAAATAACAAGGCAGACAGTATAACAGTTTAAAATATTCTCATTATTATCACGACCTTCCTTTCCTACTGCGGTAATTAATGTGTTCAATGTTTTATTGTTACACATAGCTCGTACACGCAAAATACCTTGGAAAGGGTTTCAATTAATCTTTGTTGTAAAGTTGAGTGACTTGTTATTCTATCATTCTTTCAGTGAGTTTGTAAGTGTAATAGAACACAGCTGCACTCAGGCTTGACAACGTCTGACTGAGACAGTTGTTTGGGTCCCATCTGCACAAGCAAGATCAAGCATAATGTAGAAACCACCTTGGGCTCCTTATATGTGCACTTGTACTGTGCATTGCACTCTTTTGACTTGCATGGGTGATATTGCTCAAGTCTTAAGAAGTAAATTAGGACATCTGGTCTCGTGGGAAAGTTAGAGTGAGCAAAGCGGAGCATGGGAAGGTTAAGCGAAGACAAAAAAAACAGATCATAAGGAAAACGAAAGAAGCTGTAAGGAAGATGAGAACAAGGGAATAACAAATCCTCTGCACAAGAACACGCACAGGTCGCAATAATTACAGCAGTTTGTAAATACACATCATCCATCTGATGCCGAACCGCCAGGGACCAAATTAGGGCCCTAAGCAAATTTGTATTTGGAATCACTTGGAATGAAATCAATGCATGTTTAAAAACAAAAAACAAATAAATGAACAAATCTGAAGTAAATATTTGTGTGGGCCTTTTCCAGAAAACCATGTCTGCATTCCCAAAATGGAAAGTCATCCGTGAGGCCATTGTATGACAACGGCTGTGTGATGTCATAGTTGATGCTTTCGATCGCCAAACCACGTAAGCGCTCTTGTGCCTTTGATGAGCGCAACTAAGTCTTAATGAGCTTCACTTTTAAATAGAGTCAACCAGGGAGAATTACTGCAATGCAGAGGACAATAATGAAATAATATATAGGCAATACGATCATAAATAAATATAAAAAATGAAAAATGTTCCCATTTCACTTTTGTACATTTTTCATTTTTATCCTTTTTTTTATTCAAAGACTATGCTAATACTATGCAAATAAGTATTATTACCGTGCATAATGCGCCCCCGTGCATAATACGCACCCTAAAAATGGCATGTCGATGCTGGAAAAAAGCCTGTACCCATGTATAATACGCACCCAAATTTTGACTCTTACTTAAGGCCGTAAACGTAAAATTATTTCAGAAAAAAGATCATCTTTGGGAACAACCGGATGTTATTCTGCCGGTCAGTATCACTGCGCATGCGCTAGCAAACTCGATAGCGAAGAAATGTTTCGGATTTGTGTAGGGTACATTGTGACAGCAAACGAGCAGGTGATCTAGCAAGCGTCTGATACGAGAGCATTGTGTTCGTATGGAGCGTGTTTGAAGTGAACAGCAGAGACGAAAGGAACAAGGCAAAGTGTTCTGAAATAAAATATTACCTGTAATACGCATTTAGGTTTAGAACTGAACTCTCGCTCTTTAGTATATAGCTGACGTGTCTTGCGCATCCGTTCTGCGCATCTGTAATGGCGGCCTCCGTATGATATCCGGTTTGCGATGGAGATTAAAAAACAAACAATATTTGACAATAACACACCATCAAGGATTGCACCATCGCATCAACCGATGTGTCGTCAATTATGAATTCTACTGACTAAGTGTGTTGGGCAAGATGGCTGAATGCGATGCGCGATTGACAACAAACAAGAAGAAAGTTGATTTCAAGTTTTATTTCGAGGGAGATTTTCTTCAAAAATTGTTGTACCCATGCATAATGCGCACCCCAGATTTTAGGACAATAAATTAGTTAAATCTTGCGCATTATGCATGGAAAAACACGGTATTATTAAAAGTATCCATCCATCAGAATCGAACTCTGCACATCTAAACCAAATTTGTCTCAGCTTCAAAAATGTTTGGAGACTCGATCTGTCCACCTATTGGATGACAATCGCTAGTCTCCTGGATATGCTTTCTTTAATCAATGTATTGGCTGACGTTTCTACAACCACCATCACTTTGCTCATTTTATCATTGCTTTTTCGTTCCATTAATGCAGAGGCTGTAAATAAGATATTCATAAATAGTCATCAGTGCTGGTGAAGTATGATGGTGGCTGTTTTCAGAGATTCGATTCTAATGAGTTTCTGGTTTGTGCCACATATGCATTTATTTTATTGAATTTATGACAGCCACCTTCCAGTGACAGACCATCTTAGGCTTGTTTTGCTCCCCTGCCCCCCTAAGCTGACATGTCAACTCTTTGCTCTGCCAACTGATGGCCAGCGCATCCCTCTGTTGACAAAAACGTCAAGTACTGTCATTTCCGCACACCTCACAGAAGCTTCTATGTGTGCCAACTTAATACATATAAGCAGATGTGCCTCCTGGCGCTAAAAAAGTGTCCCACTGTGGAAGATGAGGACCTACGTACTTATGTTCTTGTGTTTAGCGAGGGTCGGCTCGGCTCGGCTCTGATTGTTGTATAGAGTGGATTATAAAATTTCTGTGAATCCATTGTGAACACACTCCTCTGTTAGTGGGAAGTACAAATTAATTTCAGTAGTACGCAGTGTGATCTGAGCGTTTTGTGCCATAAAACTCATTCACACAATAGACATGCAACAAATAAGACTTACATGTTCAGGAAGGACACTGCATGTCACCATGATGGAATTAGCCTTCAGGCACCAAGCTGGGCTCCTGAGTAGCATGCTGTTGAGTAGTATACTATGAAATATTAACTGTCAATGTCGTGCAACGGAAGCTCACTTCAAATGTCTCCACCTTGCATTGTATTCCAGATAACTTGGGCAGATCATTGCAAAGAGACGAAGAGAATAACGAGCTCAGATGAAGAACAATAGTCATAAAAAAAGACAGACGATCGCTCTTAATTTTTTTTGAATATTTCAGAGGAGATCTTACATATGGGCAATAATTATGATTTGTGATAAGATGAGGAATCATATTTCAGAGACGAAACCAACTGTAAGGTGCAAAATGATGCTGATGAAATAGAGCTCGCGCCCCATATAAATGATTCATAGGAAAGAGAAAATGCCTATGAGTCTAGAGTGATATGTGTGCTCATTTACTATTGGGTTGGCACCTTTATTGAATGCCGTGTTAACAAAGCACATTTCTTACATGTCTTGGTGGTCTTGATCATGATCAATTAGATCATTGAAATTTAGGATTAAATATACACTCATTAGCCACAACATTAGGAACACTTGCACAGTGTGAGATAGTCAGTTTTGAATTGGAGTGTCAAACTGGCCCGCGAGCCAAATTTAGCCCTCGGTGTAATTATATTTGGCCCGCGAAGACAAATTGTGCATCGACTTTGTGTCAATACCAATATTGAAAATTGTCCTAACTTTTAAAAAAAATAGAGCTGTTTCAAGCAATTTTCATTACCATTCATCTTTTTATAAATTTGAACAGTTCTTACTAGACTCTGTTTACATAACTAGTTGTTCATCAGTTTGTTGTGTAGCCTATACTGTATATGAGACGTTCATACATTTATTTGGGTTGTCAGTCATAATGACCCGCCGAAGGAATCTATGACTACGATGTGGCCCACGCCAAAAATTACTTTGACACCCCTGGTTAAGAAGCATGTTAAGAGTGCTACAGAACCACTGCACATTTCGTACTGGACCACACAAAGTGTCAGTAAAAAATAAGTTATTGAGTTCCCAAAAAGTTTTATTGCAAAACTCAAGGGCCTGTGTGAATCAATTCTCGCTATAATGCAGTTCAATTTTATGCTATACATTTGAATGCGTTCAATGAAAAACTGTATTCTTGATATTCTACTCCCCCTTCGGTCTGGTTCATCTCTTAAGTCAAAACTGAAAAAAATAAATAAAGTACAATACGCTACCTTCAACGATATTTCTGGCACAGGTGTGATGGAGCCAAATTTAAGCTGAGACCAAGTGAGAAGTCAAGGGAGAAGTAGTGCAGTAAAAAGCGATGACGAATGAGCTGCGGCGTCAGAAGATGAGCTGTGATCGGAGGGGAGCGTAAAATTGAGATGAAGATGACAAAGAAGAAGACCAATGACTGACGTAAAGGGCACGGAGGAATCAAAGCGAGAACTGCTCCATGGAAGTCCATCAGTCCAAGCCAGTAGAATTCTTTTTTTTCCTAAATATTCAGAAAGATTGAGAACTAATCTCCTTTGGTGATGGAAAGAAGAAAACTAAAGACAACAAGAAGGAGAAAGCAGCATTTATGGAAGTTTTGGACAGGAAAGAGCAGAAAGGTTGCTGCAGTGAAGCGGAGTGTCAGGGCCTTTTTCTATTTTTGGAAAGTTTCCAGTGTATACTGCTCCTGCCATATTGCATCCAGTATACCTCTGGAGCTCGAATTCACTGCGGGTTTGCCATCTTTGGGAGAGGCGAAGAATTCTGCTCATTAAATAAAGATGGCCTTCCATCTTGAAATGGAAATTTGCCGGAACCAATTCCCAGAATAGTACAATGTCCATATGCATTCACGGTGTATCTAGTTTTACCTTTGACCCATTAAATTATTATAAACTTACACTGTATATGAGGAGTTATTTTCCTTTGCAGATGTGTAAATGAGTGTCTTGTGGAAACTGTGCTATCAAATCTAATTTGTTAAATTTGATGATAACCTGCTTAACTTCCAGAGTTTCTGAAATATTTAAAACTACTATAAGAAACACTGTACATTGAAGCAGGCGTACACAGAAAAACTCACAGCAAATGTCCCTATAAATACAGTGTGGAGGTAATGTTCATCGTGTAAAGTGGGCGGATTAACTGGAACCAGGTCAGAGCAAAAAGCAGACCATCTCTAGTTTTTCTCCAATTTAGTTGCCTTTCTCAACATTTTTTTTAAAACTCCGACCTCCAGTAATCTGGTCCACTTTACAAAATATTAACAGAGCCGATTACCTATTAGGTGTTTGTTACTTGACATTGTTCATTTATCCAATTGGCTTAAAATAAATGAGAGAAAATAATAGCAGGTAGGCCACAAGGTACAAGATACATATTTTTTATTTTTGGAAAACGTGTTTTTTGTGGCGATAGTCAAGTCAACAAACACTGATGATCTATCCATCCATCCATTTTCTGAACCCCTTAGTCCCCACGGGGGTCGCAGGAGTGCTGGAGCCTATCCCAGCCGTCATCGGGCAGTAGGCGGGAGACACCCTGAACCGGTTGCCAGCCAATCGCAGAGCACACAGGGACAAACGACCATTTGCACTCGCACTCACACCTAGGGACAATTTGGAGTCTTCCATCGGCCAAACAAGCATGTTTTTGGGATGTGGGAGGAAACCGGAGTCCCCGGAGAAAACCCACGCGGGCCAGGGGAGAAAATGCAAACTCCACACAAGGAGGGCCGGAGGTGGAATTGAACCCGCACCCTCCTAACTGTGAGGCGGACGTGCTACCCAGTGCACCACCGAGCCGCCTGATGATCTATATATACTTTTATATTACATTTTTTTGGACCATTAGGCACCGTACTATTAGGCACGAGTCAATGAACGGGTCATTTTGAGCGCATCGGGGGCATTATCTTTGTGAAAATTATAGGTTAAATAGGTGATTGTAATTGTACCATACATTTAATTAATGGATTTAGCGCTTTTATGCTAAATTCAGACCAGACATGAACTTTCGCGCAGCGTGTTGGACAGTTCAATAGCTAGTTCAATAGCTGTATGCAAGTTCACACACTCACCATTATGCAACCCTTTTTGCTCGCTATCAGAAAATGCCTGTCGTTTACCTTGCTGTCCCACATTTTAGCATCTAAAACCCTCCGCCATCTAGCATTCGGTCTGACCGCAGAATTAGGCTAGCAGTGCTACATTTATGCTACATTGCTGATTCTTAGACACAGAAGCAAGAAGAAGTTCTAGTAGCGGTATGACAAAAACAATAGACGCCTGGTAGCGATTAAAGGTCCGCCACTACTTTGCTGCAACGAGTAGGATGGCTGCGTTCTTAATGCCAAAACACATAATTGACAATTAATTGTCTGCAAGCTATAATCATCGTTGTGTGTTGACTAGTCTGTTCGACCTCAATTCTCTGTGATTGCACATGCGATTATCTGGATTCAGTCAAATAGTGCTCTAAAGCGCATACATTCTTGTCAATACCTTTCCTTACGTTCTTGTTTCTTGTAGATGAGTCGATCCATTCACCCGTTAATGAGAAACTTCTCGGTGGCACAGCAAAGAGAGGGAGTTGAAAAGTAAGAATAAGCCAAAGGCCAAGTTGAGCAATTGGTTTAGAGGCGGACAAGGGCGCAAGAAGGCCTTGGTGTTATTTCTCGAGTTAGCCAGAGTGAAAAATGCACCATGGTGAGGAAAACTGTCTTTGTTGTGAAGCACTTTTGTATTAAAGTCATCCATCCTGAGAGTGAGAAAGGATGCGAAAGAGAACATCTGCAGAGCAGTCATCATTTACCTTTAGCATAGCATAGCTTGCTTTGCATAATGTGAGCACAGAAAGTCCTTACGACCAGCACAGCCAATAAATACAGACCAGCTCAGACCTATTGTTATTTTCTCCTCTCATCTAATCTTGAGATGATTTCAACGGACCCATTTTCAGCGTAGAATCTTAATGTTTCCGGTTTGCTCCTTGAAATAGAATAACTAAAGAGACTGTGACGCTGACCATTGACCATAAAGTGGAGGCGCTTGACACTTAGTATTACCTGATCAGACAAAAAAACCAAAACATTTACAGTTGGCCATATTTGTCAAAGTGAGGGGACAGACTTCTGAAGTTTTTTTTGGCATCCTTAATCATGATCGGATGGTGAGCCGCAATTGAGGGACTGATAAGCCAGTGCCACGTTGGAGCCATCATTACAACAGATTGTGGTGTTACGTAAGCGCTCATAGCTTGAGATGAGTTAATAATGATGATGAGCGGCTAAAGAAGAATTAAGGTACATTTTTATTTACCACAGCATTTTTTCTCCCATTTAGGTTATAATAAGTATACAGTAAACCTATACAGTAAAAGTTTGTTAAACTCCACTATTGACCGTTAGATGGCGATATTGAGTTTAAGATGGTGGATAATTGAGAGAAGAAGAATGAAACAGGAAGTGTTTCCGCTAATTTTCATTGAATATTATTGAATCTCTTTGGCAGCAATCATGTTTTTCAGGCATACAAAAAACGACAGCTGCAGTGTCGCTATATAATGTTGATTTTTGGGCTTCGTAAGTGTTGATGTATATTTTGTGATCATAAGTTTATGAGTTCAGAAAAAAGAAGGAGACGTGTTTACTGTAAATTCAGAAATGGATGGATAGACTGTTACATTGTTTGTACAATATATTGCTTATTTGTTTAAATGTGTTTTTATTATTTTCAAAGTATGTGTATAAAGCTTTAAAAAGGTAAAAAAAAATAATAATAAAAAAGTACCGCAAGAAAGACAAAAAAATAACTAAAAGTAGTCAGCAGAGAAATGATGGACTCCTCTCTTTGTTGCTCCTTTCTTTCTATCCAATCTATTTCTTCTACTGCACTTCTAATCGCTCCTCTTGCTCCTGTGGCACTACAGAGCAATAAAGGAATGGATAACTCATAACTAATTCATAGCTTCTCCCCATATATGTATTTACAAGGCCTTTTGAATTCCGGTTAATTCAGTATATTGCAAAGAAGTGTAGAACAGCACATCTTTTATGTGAATCATTTAGCTGCTTCCCACCCGCCACTTTGAATAAAGTTTTTTGTCAGTCTTTCTTTGTTTTTCTTAAAACAAACTGGCTTTTTAACTACAGCACTGCGGGAACATTTGAATTGAAGACAAGGATATGTTCAATGTGAATCAAATAATGTTTTAGTCTGTGTCTGAAAACAACAAATGAATAAATGCAGCCTTCCACGTGTAAATAAAATTAGATTTTGATTGTTTCATTGCTTGCCATATACTCTGAGAGAAAAAAAATGGTTTGCATAAAAACTGGATTGTTTGAAATGTGCAAGTACAGTACGAGCTTGAGTAAACTGTGGCTGCCTGGATGCAGCATGTATACAAATGTGCACCACAAAATTTCATGAAGAATTCATGAGTTTAACATCTTCTTTCCTATACTGTGGTGGTGTGTTTATGAGTGCCCGGTGGAAGGGTCGCATAGAGAGCTTTAAACACCAGCTTGCATTTTTCAGCTTTGACAAGCGTTTAGTTTTAGTTAATCCATCTATCCATCTTATATACTGCTTGTCCTCACTTGTGTATGAAGAAAAATGCATTCGTATTTGTGCTATTGTGTGAGAATGAATGACGCTAATGACATTGAACATTTTTGCCCACGCTTGTCTGTTTCAGCTGGTCATTGGTTCCTCCTGGTCTCATCAGTCTGCCAACTGGCTAGTTGTCAGCTCGCTCGTCTCAATGCTTTGTTTTTATTCTGAATTTAGGCCTGTCTGATCCTTGTTGTTCAAAATCTCCCTCTTCGACCTTGTTTACTTGAGTCGGCCAGCATCTTTAGTCCAGTGGAATGCATTTTCAGTCCCTTCATCAGTATTTGAGAGAGATCTCTCTCGGCAGTGTTCCATACCACTCACAGATAACAAATACCGATACCAAGTTACCACAGGTAAAATTTCCATTAAAGTTCCATTGGTTTAATGATTAAACCAATGAGGGATTATTTAATTATATATATTTATATAATATTATATAAATATTATATTATTTATGTATAATATAAATCAATAATATTTATGTATATGTGATATAAATACCGTATTTTGCGGACTAAAAGTTGCTCGGAGTAAAAGTCGCATCAGCCATAAAATGCACAATGAAGAGGAAAAAAACAAATATAAGTTGCACCGGAGTTTAAGTCGCATTTTGGGGGAAATTTATTTGACAAAATCCAACATCAAGAACAGACATGAACCAGCAACAACAGGCTAAATGATACGGTATGCTAACGTGACGTAAACACAAGCGAGGAGCTGAGAATGGGCCTGACGTAACATTAACAATTATCCAAATAACTACAGTGGAGCCTCGGTTTTCGACCACAATCCGTTCTAGAAGGCTGTTCGAGAAGTAAATCCTTCAAATCCCAAATCCTGTTTTCCCATTACAAATAATGGAAAAAAAAAAATCCGTTCCAAGCATTTTTGTTCGATCGCGCAACTGCAGCGCACCGGAAAATTCCCTCTGTTCCGAGCAAAAAAAACAACGCTTTTTTAAAGCATTTCTTTCATTATTTTACACCATAAACTGCATAAATAAGTGAGTAGGTAATGTATAAATAAATATTATAAATAATAAACTGAATTAATAGAGTAGGCTAGGCTGGGGAATGAATTGCCGTATCTGTAGCAACTCGCTTGTGTGTTTCATTCTAATAGTAAAAGATATCTTTTTAAATTGTGAGGTAAAAAAAAAGCACATCAAAACATTTTTTTTATTTTTACCAATGAAAGACAGCATTTCAAAGATCATGTGAAAGAAAACAGCAAAAACATTTCTTAATTTCAAAGTTTTTATATTTATCGAACCATCCTAGGGTCCTTTTTTCCAGGTCCTCAAAAAGATGTCTCGCTTTGGCACAAATAGTGCCCTCAGTAAGAGGATCCCCCACTAACTGTTGCTCATTAATGAAAATTAGCAAGTGCTTTTCAACTTCTTCCAGCACCTGTGGCCATTGTTTGGTAAGCACAGTTACCCCTCTCGCAACATCACTTCCTTGAAGGGCGTCTTTGTTTTTCAGGATCAAGCTTATTGTCGATTTTGCCATGCAAAACTCTCGCGCCAACTCCGACACATATTTTGCGATTAATTCTTTTTTCAATTCAACCGTTTTGCGCACTACTTTCCTCTTTTCGCCATGATCAGCTTTACTGCTCCCACTTGCTTCCTTTGGAGGCATGATTAGAGTTGATGCAATCCTCAGAGTAACGAGAATGTAATAACAAACGGAGTCAGTTGGCATGCGGGTCCTCTCGGCTCATCTCGCGAGGTTCGACAACCGAAATTTCGTCCGACATCCGAAGCAAAAGAAAATCTCGGATTTTTTGTTCGAATACGGATTTGTTTGAGGACTGGGACGTTCGAAAACCGAGGGTCCACTGTATAACATGAATAACACCTTTAGCAAACTATCTGTGTCACTCCAAATCATTAAATCCATCGATTGAATTCTTCGTCCTTTATGTAAACCAGTGCTTCTCAAATAGTGGGGCGCTTCCTGGGGGGGCGCGTGTGACCCTGGGGAACAGGCTTTTTTTTTGGCAGTACTAGAATAAAGTGTAATTGCGGGTTTACTACAGCAGGGGGCAGTGGCGCTCTCATTGTTACTTCTGTCACGTTTGCGACAGTGCAACATTTTACGACTTACAAGACAAGTTAGGATAGTCACGGTGGGGAGGGGGGGCGCGAATAGATTTCTTCTTGCTAGGGGGGGGCGTAACAGAAAATAATTGAGAAGCACTGATGTAAACAACGCCGCGTGTGCGCCGCGCCGCTAACGTTGGACTCATCGTCAGTTGCAGTTCAAATTATTCCACAGGTCCATATAACGATATATAAACTACCGTTTTTTTCCATGTATAATGCGCAAAATTTAACTAATTTATTGTCCTAAAATCTGGGGTGCGCATTATACATGGGTACAAAAAAAAAAAATTCTTTTTTTTTTTTTTTAAATCCGTATATCATACGGAGGCCGCCATTACAGATGCGCTTTCTTCTCTGCTGTTCACTTCAAACACGCTCCATACGAACACAATGCTCTCGCATGCGCAGTGATACTGACCGGCAGAATAACATCCGGTTGTTCCCAAAGATGATCTTTTTTCTGAAATAATTTTACGTTCACGGACTTAAGTAGGAGTCAAAATTTGGGTGCGTATTATACATGGGTACAGGCTTTTTTCCAGCATCGACATGCCATTTTTAGGGTGCGTATTATACATGGGGGCGCATTATACATGGAAAAAAACGGTATGTATCAAATAGCTATAATATAAACAACAATTTTATCAAACCATCTGTGTCACTCCAAATCATTAAATCCATCGATCGAATTCTTCGTCCTTTATGTAAACAACGCCGCGTGTTCCCCACGCCGCTGACGTCGTCAGTTGCAGTTCAAATTAGCGAGTAATCCCTCGCTACATCGTGGTTCGTTTATCGCGGTTTCACTACATTGCGGATTTTTTAACTTTGAAAATTTGTGAATAATTTCACATATAAGTCGTTCTTGAGTATAAATTGCCCCCCCACCCAAACTAAGAAAAAAAAGCGCGATTTATACTCCGAAAAATACGGTGTGTGTGTATATATGATATTGATATAAAGAAAGACGTATCATTTATTTCTCTCAAAAGGCAGAACAGTCACTGCCATACAAAATTTAGGTTAAAAAATCAAATCGATTCTGAATCCAACCAAAGCATCGCTCAGGCTTTGAATGGAAACAAACTGATGATTCAGAATCAGTTGGCCAGTGGGTGGATGTCATCTGCTAGCATTATAAACTGTGCCACAATCCACAACTCTTCCCAGGCATCTATAATAAAAACGTCCAGGTGGCATCATCGTGTGCCGGTTGTAACTGTTCATTTTGGTAAATGTTTAATCATGTTATTTTGCACAGCACAAAAAAAAAAAAAGATTGGGTAGTTTCAGAGAGAAAAAAAAAGACAAGCGGTGGGATTATGGATGAGGTACTCAGCTGGACGAGGATGTGCTGCAGATGAGAAGCAAGGAGGCATAAAACGAACATGGACAGAAGGAACCTCCGGCACCAAATGAAGTTTGGGGGAAACATATGCCGTGTTTCTATCATATCCTGAAGCTGACACTCATCTAACATGGATGTGTTTAAAAAAAAAAAAAAGTTGTTTGTTTACTGTTTGTTTATATTCGCTTGCCAGTATAAGCAGAAGATTCAACCAGGCCGAGATCTTCTCAATAGGAAAACACGAAGCATACGAAATCAGATGGCTTTTCTTCCTGCTTTTGTGCCGCAGTACAACATAATGAGATATTGATGTCTATGGAGCACCATGCACACATCTTGCTGTTAGATCTTCGATTGATGAAATCATAAATCTGTTCAAATGCTATTTATCTACTTGGACGCAACGACGTATGAGGCACTGTCCTGACCTAGCATTGAATAATTTAAGTGATAATAATGTTCATGTTTTCGACATGCTATTTTTAGGTTTAACATTTTTTGTAATACAGTATTGTTACTGGTTACACCATCTTTATGTTTCCCTGTTTGTCCTTTAACCAAGAAAAACAAATGGAATGAATAAAAACCTAAAAAAGCAGCAGCTCCTTTAATGGGCTCTTTAGCGACTTGCATGAAAAACTCGAGAAAGCTGTGAAAATATGTATCTGTGGGGAAATTGGAATGTGAATAGATGGCCATGAAATACTCGCTGAAGCTTTTTCTCATTCAGCAAGGCCACCGGTTCAAGACTGCGGAATAGGAAGCAAATAAAAAGCAAGCTTCACACCTGTTTGGCGATCTGCACCAAAATACAGACCTTGGACCTACGGCTTAAATTGCCTTAATTGAATTCTAATTGAAATGGATTTCTTTCACAGATTTGTAAAAAGTATGTGATTAAATCACAAAAGTATGTGTACAGTAATTGGACATTTTACTAGGTACACTTGGCCATTGTAATCCGATTATATTAACACATTTGACACAAGAAAATGAATTTTTTCATTTACCAATTTGTTTTCTGTTTATATCAACATACTTTGCATTGATTTGGAAAGTTTATGCTAATCATATATTTAAAGACCAAATACTCCCACATTTTTGAAAAACAATGCGTGGAACAACAGATGTTCCTCCGCCACTACTTTGACAACAAAGGACAACATAAACATACACTTGGCGCCCATTTCGTAAATAAACTCCGCATAACTCCAATCCCGTCTGCGAGCAGGTTGCACATCCTTTTTATTTTCTTTCAACCATTAAAAAGTGAACACACATACAAGAAAAGCCAGAACACTGCTTTGAAAGCCTTTCCCCCTTTGGGCTAAAACCTTTCTACCAACTCTAAATGAGATCTCTGGAGATAATTTCAAAGGTATAGTACTGCCCCTGCAAAACGGGGAATGGGGGGGGGGGGGGTGCAACAACTTGATAGATGAGATTAATAGGTGAACATCCGCACTCACTCCCCCCCCCTCGCCAATCCTTTTTGTCATCCTTTTACTTTCCTAGCTGTTGGCTCTGTCGCTCACACGCAATTGGGTTCATTTTGGACGACAAAATTATCATCAACAAATCAAGATGATTTGAATTGTTGAATTAGAAATATTGCCGATGGCAGCTAACGCACATATTGTACTTTAGCGGATGCAGATTAACTGCCCCCTCCCTCTCTTTCTCTCTCGCTTAGCTATCCAAGCTGGCTGCTTGCAGTTCTTCCCAATGTGCACTTAAAATCCCCGAGCATCTGCCTTGCTTCAACATAAGCCTTCAGTCAACATAATTCCAGGATGGAGCAAGTAAAGCGCTTGAAAGTGAACGCAATAATAAATGGGACTGTTTTTGTGTCCATCCGCCACAGAATAGAAAAGGTGTATTATAGTCAGTACAAGGTTAAAAAAAACTACAGTTACAGTTTTCCACGATATAAATGACATGCAAATCAACAAGTTTGTTTAAAACTGAGCACACTTTGATTTTGCCATGCGCATCTCATCATCATCACATGACAAAACCTTTTTTATCTCTCCTCTCACTTGGCGTGTCAGGCATGCGTACATCATGCACCAGTGAGTTCTCACCTTGACTTGTGGTGGCTCTGGAGAAGTGTGGGTGCAGCCAAACTATCCAAAATGAGACCCCGAGGATCTGTCTGGACTTGAGCAGGCAACAGAAGATGAGCGGAAAATGCCAGCGGTCTCAAGTGCAAAAAGAGAGAAGAGAGGATGTAACCGCTGCTCCTGCTCCAGCTCCAGCTTCGCCGTCTGCGCTTTGCTGGGAAGAATTACTTTGCTCCTTTCTGACTGCCAGCCCTCCCTGCTCCACTCACCAACTCACTCACTCACTTGAACAGAAATGGTCTATCATGAGATCTGGTTGAAGCGCAACACGCCCAAATGTGTACTATCTCCCTGTCTAAAACTTACACAGCCAAACAAATAGTCTCTCTGTGTAGGCACATCAGAGGAGTTAGGATTAAACTGTGGGATTATGCCTGAAAGGTTCATCATTTCATCTCATGCGCTGTTGGACAATGACATCAGCGTTTGGCAGATGAGCACCGCTATTGTGTGGCCAAAGATGGAGAGGGGGGAGGCAATGAATGACCTTCCATCATTGATCCTTGTGAATGTAAACCATCATGCGGGAACCCTGGTGACCTGCCGTTTGTTAGGTGGGGTCACGGGGGTTATGGGTGAGCTATTTGGCACGTGATGTGTGATGCGTGTGGGGGCATAAACAGAGCCAAGGCGCTGTGCCTGCTGACAGATGGCTACCGTAATGATACAGGAACTAACGCCTGGGTTCAAGCAAATGTATTCTTGGATTATGCAGAAAGTGGAGAGGCACTACTTGATTTTATTTATATTTGATAATGCTGTATCGCTCAATAATATTTTGGAAATGTTATGTTTATGATGGGATGTAAAGACGTTTGCTTGTCGAAATTGCTGGCAACAAAGGTGAGTAGACCCCAGAGTGAAAATGTTAAAACTTGACTTGTTTGTCTGCTGGTGTCATGTGACTAGTCAGTATGTGTTACAAGGTCGCAGGTGTGAGTGGGCTGCAGGTTTGAAAAGTTGGTGTGTCGCTCTTACGGCCTCTCAATATTAGGGCTTGATTGATTAATCAGCCAGCTTGATTAAATCGGTTGATTATTGCCTTTGAAACATCGGCCAAAATAATCAATTATATAACAAAACATAAATTGAATCTAAATGTGATAAATATTACACGTATTCAACTGCGTTTTTTTAAGCAAAATATTTACAGTTAACGCTTGCTACAGACCAGGCCGGCTCGCCAATTGCAAAAATTAGTGTATAATTGACACCCATTGAACTCCATTGGTGGGAAATTATTAACAAAATAACACATGCACAGTACAATTTTTTTTCTGCCAAAATTGGCATCAACCTAAAAAAAAAAATCCATATTATTTCATTCAATATGGCACATCATCAAATAGAAAAAAAAATAAAAATAAATTGTTGCTCAACATAAAGGTGGCCTCGCCTGTAATTGTTTTTTCCAAACACTCAATTTAAAACACAACGCGTTCTCCATCTAAAATTCAACATTTGATCTCACCAGGGACACAAATACCTCCAATTATATACACTGACCTCTTGATATAAGAAGTAATAAGTCGCACACACAAACGGTTTTCATTCCCACCGACGTTCACCTTGAGCTTGCAACGTTGCAACACCTTGCAGGCAACGTTCATTTCCTGAAATAAAACTTGTCTGTAAATGTGAGAGAACGATAGAGCGAAAAAACGGGTCGACTGAGAGAGAGCGAAGGGGTCACAACACGACAAATTGAAGGTTCCTAGTGGTGATGCACCGATAGCGACCATGTGAGAATCATCAAGTCAGTGAATTTGAAATCACCGTCCTAACGAGGAACACTGTCGGGACTTGCTTTATCCTTAATACATGCAAAACAACTAACATTACATGTCCCAGGTGGCATCTGCAAATGTTCTGCTCGGCTTTGACGTTTTTGAAACATGTTTCAGAGCGCTTGTCATCATTAAGGGATGCTGGTGAGTGGGAGGCGGAGCCTAGCTGAGTTGGCATCAGGAAAGAGCCATCATGAACCTAACGTGCAGACTCAACACAGGAGGACCAGACGTAAGGTTAAAAAAAAAAAAAAAAAACGGGACCCCTCGACTGTGTCTCAAACCAGACAACCACTACTTCACTATGTTGCCGACAGAAATGTACAAATCCATCCATCCATCCATCCATCCATCCATCCATCCATCCATCCATCCATCCATCCATCCATCCATCCATCCATCCATCCATCCATCCATCCATCCATCCATCCATCCATCCATCCATCCATCCATCCATCCATCCATCCATCCATCCATCCATCCATCCATTTTCTATATTGCATGTCCCCACGGGGGTCGCGGGCGTGCTGGGGCCTATCCCAGCAGTCATCGGGCAATACCCTGAACCGGTTGCCAGCCGATTGCAGGGCACACAGAGACGAACAACCATTTGCACTCGCACTCACACCGAGGGGCAATTTGGAGTGCTCAATTGGCCTACCAAGCATGTTTTTGGGATGTGGGAGGAAACCGGAGAGCCCAAAGAAAACTCAGGCGGGTACGGGGAGAACATGCAAACTCCACACAGGGAGGGTTGGAGGTGGAATCAAACCGACACCCTCCTAACTGTGAGGCAGACGTGCTAACCAGTGTGCCACAAGCCGCCCCAGAATCGTCCAAATAATATTTAAAAATACTGCAAGCATTTTGAGTTACGGAAGTTTATTGGTATTTTTCAATGTAGTAGATAAGAGTAATAAAAAATTAGACAAACTTTACTCTTAAAGATTATATTTAGAAATTATTGTGAGCCACTATAACGTGCACAACATTTTAAGAAATTTAAAGAAAAATTGTACCTGAATAGTTGTTTAAAAACAAATTTATTTATGGTTAAATGTTGTTATATATATATATAAAGATTAAATACGACCAAACCTCGCACTTAGGCATGATTCTTTTGGAAACCCACTCAGACAGTTTTACAAAATATAAATTAGTAGCTATCATAATTTCCTACAATTCCCTTTACTGTCTCTTTTTCCTCCTCAAAAAATGGCTTAGTTATTTCAGTAGTCTTTAATTTGCTTTTAAATTACAGTATTTCTGTTTATGAATACCTTTAAATGTTATCATTTTAATTATGTGGAGCACATTTGTGCTGTATAAATAAAGATGCCCTGCCTTAACTGTATCTAAACATTTTTTAGCAAATAAAAAAAATGTAAAAACATTTTCCTTAGGCGTGTATAAATCAGTGTAGATAGGACATTAAAGGAGAATCAAAATTGACTCCTATTATAGCCCTTCTTCACAGCAGCGTGATAAAGGTGGACAGTGTGGACTATATTATCTGTAAAGCGCGTCCACACAGTACATGTCGCAGAGCGAGTGCCAGCAAGACTCGTAAAAGGCAAACAGAGGTGTGAGAGAGCCATTATGTTTTGTAGTGAATGGCTGTATTCTTAATGAGAAGCACCTCTGTGGGTGCTGTGAAACCAGACTGAAAAACACACTTATCATTAAAATGCCTGTGCTACTTGGGGCGGAGGGGAGAAGAAGAAAAAAAGACGGAAATAATGTGGTCAACTAAATTGTGCCATTAAAGCAAAAGCACAGCTGTTTGGATAAAAGTGAACTGCATCATTGGTTTCAAGGACTCAGAGCAAACATGTCTTTATGCCAAATGTGTCACTCGAAGCTGCCAAGCAGGGTTCAAGGCCAAAAGCCATTGAAAGAGGACTAAGAATTTAGGCTTCACTCACTCACTCACTCACTCACTCACTCACTCACTCACTCACTCACTCACTCACTCACTCACTCACTCACTCACTCACTCACTCACTCACTCACTCACTCACTCACTCACTCACTCACTCACTCACTCACTCACTCACTCACTCACTCACTCACTCACTCACTCACTCACTCTCCCCATGCAGCATGTTTCTTATTTTGGCATAAAGCACTTGATCAGGGCATACGCACGCAAACACACACACACCCTTTGGTGTTTTTACTGGACAGTGTCCCACTTCCGCTCTCCTTTCATCTTGCCAGCCCTCTTCTCCCCTTCTGTCCCCCACCAGCATCCTTCCCTTCATTGGTTCACTGCTCCTGCACTCTGCTTTTCCTACTTTCCTGCTTCCACAAAATGTTTAAGTTGGCCTCCACACTCATGTTTCTTGGTCTGCCCTCGTGTCTTCCTGCCACAGTGTGGCCAGCGTTGCCCCACACTGATGGTTTTCTTTCTGATGGTTAATCAAAATCACTTGAGTTTCCTCAAAAAACACGTCTAATAATTTTTCTTCCCGACAACTTGCGTGCACCCGCTTCTATATTGAGTGATAAATAATAGGCGATATTGAATGCTTTGTCTGCCATGCTTAATGTAGCATAGGAGAGTTGGCCTTAATTGGCAAAGCTATATTTGAGTTGTAATGTAGGGCGACCAACGCCTCCATGACTTCAGTGCTGGTTTGGGACACATAAGAATATCGTTGAAATAAAATCACACAAAAGGTGGGAACAATCATGACTTTAGAATCTGTTAGTTGAAGTTTGTAACTACCACGACTGTTACAAGATGCTCGGCTAGACATCCTTTATCTTTAAGCAATGCTATTAATTACATTTATAAATGCGGAAAGAAGACTTTCGGTGCTGACAGCGTTTATTTTTATTCCTGTCTGATCAGAGATATTTCCCTCCATCTGTATGCAGTCACATCTTTTCCAGACAAGGTCCTCAATTACGAAGCACCTATAACCTTTTTTTTTTCCTTTGCCGTATTTTCCCTCGCTTGGCTCATCTTTCATCAGGTGCAGATGAATTGAACAAATGAATTATGTATGAATTTACAGTCGTGACGAAATAAGGCAACGACTTGCCGGTTTTCTGTTCTCAATTAAGTGTACGAAAGCATCTGAAATTTAGGGGCCATGTTTTTATGTCATATGACCTTATCAGGCAACGTAGCTGATTCTCAATGGTTGAATTCATTTGAATAGCAGATGAAGCCACTAGCTGTGTCCCAACTGAACTTTTGATGGAGCCACGCATTATAGAGACGTGCAGCGAGAATGCCGCGTTTGTGGAGAAGCCATTGAATTGGCATAACCTTGCCGCCATATTGTGACATACTCAGCCGTCAGTATACTCTTAGAATGATGGAAGTAGCGTGCTTTCACCTTGCAGGAATTGCTGGCGTCTGAGCCACATGGATCCACGTGTTAGCTTTCTGCAAAATCTATTGCCAAAAGAACAGCACACTATACTCTAAAATTATTAAAAAATACATATCTATATGTTTCCCCAACCGGCTGGATGAATTATTTGTGCAATAGAGAAACATATACTAATAGAGAATTTAAATCATTTATGAATCTAAAATGACACACAAACGCTTGCACAAATAAATGTGTTTCATTTTTATTTTGTACAGTTATGAACCATCTCCAAAAATAATTCCTAAGTATGAAGTAATCGAATACAATGAAAACTATTAGCTTTGAAACGACGTGTACGTAAAATGCTTTGTAATTTCATTTAAGATCATTATATTTGAGAAATAATGTCAATATAAACTACAAATACAGCTTTTACGGCAAAAACTGTCGACTGGTAAACGTTCTCCCCCAACTTGGCTTCTTGATTTGGAGCCCCTGTGGAGACCTTGAGTGTTTGTGTGAAGGAGGTGGATGATGTACACAGCCCAAAACTAGGTAAAAATGGTAATAAAAAATCTTTTGCAAAGAAACTTAAATTAAATGTGAGCAGGAAGGCGGGAGGAATGGTGTGCGATGGTCTCCAGATTCCTGAGGTTATTAATAAGACTCTCTTCAAGGACTGCGGCAATGATTTGGGTCAAACTATTTCCTCTGACTTTCTCATGAGAAGTTTCTCCCCGATAAAAAGACCCCCAAAAATCTCGGTGTGCTCAGCTCCGGTACAAAACTCAGGAATACATTTCTTTCCTTTTTAACTGGATTTTTCTTTCTAATAAGATGTACTTTTTTTTTTTTTTTTTTTTAAACTTTTGCACTTTTCTTTTTCAATGCCTCATTTATGCCACTATAGATCGACCAGAGCCTTCTGGTTTTGCGTTTAAAAACAATATACAAGTAATGCAATTCAGCTTGGATGCGCTCATTGAAAAGGAAAATAAAATATACCCATTAGGCATTATGTTTGATAGTACGCCAGGTGGCCATTCTCATCTACCACCTGTTCTTTTGAGTCTCGGCATCATGTTTATGCCATGCATTTAGTTTCAGGGGTTGTTTGGATAATATTGTTTCGGTTATAGCCACCGGAAAAACTGTTGGACTCAACCTCACTTAAATGCACTCGAGATTGTCCTTTGCTGCCTTCTGGTGGTTCAAATTGGCGAGCCGCTATGGATTTCTGTTCAGCTACACAATTTTCTAGGTGACTTCTCAAATTCACCATTCATCTGCATGTCTCACCATGTTCAACATTTTAAAACAAAATATTAATTTCCCTATATACATGAACATTCTCGCTGAATGTCTACTTAATCCCAGTGGGGTGCACAACAACAACCTAACTTTCTGTCACAAGTTTCACACACATGAGGGTTAACGCAGTTTCTTTAGCACTCAACCGATAGCCATACACTCAAATACAACATCATAAACAGAGGTATTTGCACTTTGTATACCATTTACTGACCTGTATGAACAGGTGGAAAGGAGAAAGAGATGGGAAGATGGGCACTGAATTTTCCCCAGATTGCGTCGAAGGAACTAATGTGATCTCTACCTCAGGGGTGTCACAAACGTATGGGCAAATATATATTTATATGACTGGTAAACAGTAAGCTGATAAAATTTCTGTTATGGGGTCAACGAGCTTGTAAAGATTTAATGTGCTCACAGTAATCTTTTATTGTAGAATCAATTTATAACGATTGAAAAACCCAATTGGTAGGTAATGAGCTAAGCTACATATGAAATGAAGGTTTGCTGCGCTGAAGCTGCTCACCACAGAAATCTAGCAAAATAAGTTAATTGCTCAACTACATCAAAGTAGTAATAAAAAAACAATTTTTGAAATGAAATGTATTTTCAATATTGCATCATGTTTGCTTCATCTTTCTTTCTTTCTTTCTTTCTTTCTTTCTTTCTTTCTTTCTTTCTTTCTTTCTTTCTTTCTTTCTTTCTTTCTTTCTTTCTTTCTTTCTTTCTTTCTTTCTTTCTTTCTTTCTTTCTTTCTTTCTTTCTTTCTTTCTTTCACCTACGGGTCATCGAACACTTGTTACGGGCCGGCTATTCACTAATGACTGCTTTCACTTCTTAGAATAGAACTGTTGACAAGTCATTTTATTATTGCTGTAAAATAGAAGACTCTGATTTAGAAAGTATTTCCGGCTGACAACCTTTCTGATTGTGGTTTGCTTTTGGCAGGCCAGTGAGGACCCAGGCTCCATTTCTTGGCTAGCATGGCAGGGGGCGTGAGTGATGAGAGTGGAATTCATCCCTGGAAGGGTCGTGTTAAACTTGTCTATATATACAAGGCAGAGCCACTCTTTGCTCTTGCCTTGCGCGGAGCCTTACTGAGACGCTTAGCAGCTCATCTTACGCCGTTGTGCTTTTGCACACACAACAACCCAAAATCATGACCCACCAGCAACAGATGAGGTAGGAGGAAGATGCCGTCCATGTGTAATTACTTTTAATTTTTAGTTAGTTAATTAGGTGAACCAATTTTGCAATTCTGAAAACAGTTACTAATAATGCATGTGCACTCAAACCACAAATGATCACAGTTGTTTCCCAAGTGGTTGTACTCACTTGTGGTGCCAACACTGTGCTACTCTTCACCACATCCTACTTGTTAGAGTGTGCACACAAAACCAGGGTGTGTAGACCTTTGCTGTTTACAAATAATAAGAGTAGCAATGATTGGTATATGTATTTGTGTTTGACTTTTCCTGATTTCAGCTTGCCAGCAAAACTGATTAACGGAGGAATTGCAGGCATGGTTGGTGTCACCTGTGTATTCCCAGTCGACCTGGCCAAGACGCGCCTGCAAAACCAACGAAGCGGGCAGCAACTCTACAAGAATATGTAAGAACACCACCTCCATTTACATGCATGAATACCAAACCCCTCCCAAACACATTTATTGACAAATGTTTCATCTATAAGCAGAGATTCCCACAATTATGGGTAAAAAGTAAAGGTATTTTACTCTGTGGGTAATTAAATCATACCATTTATGATTTTCACTTTTTGAGGTGAATTACCGGTACTGGAACAAATGTGGGTTTTTTCTTGCAGCATTTTAATGATTATTATTATTTTTTTACATATGCCTGTAATGTAGCATATTGGTATCATGTCCCTCAGTAGTCTGGGTAATCTTTTCATTTCTGCTATAATTTTCTTTCTTATATATACTTATATATATACGTATATACTTATATATATACGTATATACTTATATGTATACGTATATACTTATATATATATATATATATATATATATATATATATATATATATATATATATATATATATATATATATATATATATATAAAAATATATACTTGCTACTTATATACATAAGTATATATATATATATACTTATATATATAAGTATATACACTTATATATACTTATAAGTCTCCCGCACCACCAGACTCACCAACAGCTTCATACTCCAGGCTGTTAGGATCCTGAACTCTCTCCCCCTTTCTGCATAGTGTCCTGTACTTTTGCGCTATGCTTACTGTCTGCTGTATGCACACTTGCTTCGTTTTTTTCTCCTCTTATTTATTGGGTTATTTGTTTATTTATTATTTATGTATCACTCTTATTATTTATTGTTTGTGCCTTCTTGTTTTTATTTTGTGTCGTTTACTTGTATGTCTGTCGTGTGCTGTGTCTCGTCACCGTGGGATAGAGGAAACGTAATTTCGGTTTCTTTGTGTGTCTGGACATATGAAGAGATTGACAATAAAGCAGACTTTGACTTTGACTCATATATATATATATATATATATATATATATATATATATATATATATATATATATATATATATATATATATATATATATATATATATACACACACCGTAATTTTCGGACTATAAGTCGCTCCGGAGTACAAGTAGCATCAGCCATAAAATGCCCAAAAAAGTGAAAAAAAACCCATATATAAGTCGCTCCGGAGTATAAGTCGCATTTTGGGGGGCAATTTATTCGACAAAATCCAACACCAAGAACAGTCATGAACGAGCAACAACAGGCTAAACAATAGGTATGCTAACGCGACATAAACACAAACGAAGAGCTGAGAACGGGCCTGACGTAACATTCAGTTATTTAAAAAAAAACATTACATAAATAACACGTTTATAAAACCATCTGTGTCACTCCAATTCATTAAATCCATCGATCGTCCTTTGTCAACAATGGGTGGGCGCCGCTGACGGCGCTTGCACTTCAAAATATTCCACAGGCCCATATAACGATATATAAATTAGAACTCAAATAACTATTATATAAGCAATAATATTATCAAACCATCTGTGCACTCTAAATCATTAAATCCATCGAACAAATTCCTCGTCCTTTGTCAACAACGCCGCGCGTGAGCCCTGACGTCAGCCTCGTCGTTATTCCACAGATCTAGTATATAACTATATTGTAGCCTTAACAAAGTACAAGTAAAGACGTGGGTTTGGTAAACGGCTCTTTATTTAACAAAACAAACTTCCAGCCATGTGGCGGCGTAGACTTCCAGCCACGGAGGTGGAAGAGAGATCCATAGAATAGGACCGGGCGTGCGTAAAAGCCATGACCGAGCCCCATCCACCGTCCCCGGACAGCCACCTGGCCGAGCGCCGGCCCCCGACTTCCATCCACGGAGGTGAAAGAGAGCTCCGTAGAGTAGGACCGGCCGTGCGTAAAAGCCATAATAGTTTTTCAAACCTTCTGTGTCACTCCAAATCCTTAAATCCTTGACACTCTTCGTCCTCCGTGTCACTTAGAAACAAAGCCGTTAATGATGCCGGTAGTACGTGGGGCCCTTCGTCATCTTCGTCATCCCGTGATCAATCTTTGTCCTTTATGTAAACAACCGCCGCGCCACGCCGCGTCGCGCTGCTGACGTCACTTGAAATTCAAATTACAGTAATCCTTTGCTACATCGCGGTTCGTTTATCGCGGTTTCACTTTTGAAAAAACACACATATAAGTCGCTCCATATTATAAGTTGCCCCCCCACCCAAACTATGAAAAAACCCGCGACTTATAGTCCGAAAATTACGGTATATAAAAATATGTTTGTTTTTTTGCCAGGATGGACTGTCTTGTAAAGACAGTAAAATCTGAAGGTTACTTTGGAATGTATAGAGGTAAGTAAGCTTCATTTAATTGTTGTTGGTGAAAATAATAATGCAACATCACTAGCATAATGAAAAGAAGGAGAAATGTTTTCCTCACAACTGTCAACAAATTCAATATAAGGGTTTGAATAATGGTTCGTAATAATGGTATTAGGAATTGCCAATGCATCACAAAGCGTTTATAATTTTCCATTACTTTGCAACTATGTTCATTCAGTGCCAGCCCAGTTAAAATAGATGCTTGACGTCTATAGTCGTTAATGGCAGTGAATGAGTTAATAAAATCCGCCTTGTAGGCGCTGCCGTCAATCTCACCCTAGTGACTCCTGAAAAGGCCATTAAACTTGCCGCCAATGACTTCTTTCGCCACCAGCTCAGCAAAGATGGGTGAGTTGTCCAACAAACAAAAAGTGGATCTTGCTTTCTTTGTTTGAACTCACGCGTGTGTCGTCAGTGGTAAGCTGACGGTGTTTAAGGAGATGTTGGCAGGATGCTGTGCGGGAATGTGCCAAGTGGTTGTTACCACGCCTATGGAGATGCTCAAGATCCAGCTTCAAGATGCCGGCAGGCTAGGTGAGCTTGGCAATTATTTATACAAACATACGCACGCATACAGACATTTGATCAGTAAGAAGAAACTACATTTATCTCCCTCCGCCATGCAGCGGCACAGCAGCGGGTGATGCCCAGTGTGGCGTCATCTCTAAAGATGGGCGGGACCAGCACAGTCCTTAGTCGTTCTTACAACACGAGCCCTGCGCCTCAGGTCAGGACGGTGTCAGCCACGCAGATCACACGAGACCTGTTGAAGACCAAAGGTGTCACGGGCTTGTACAGAGGACTCGGGGCCACATTAATGCGGTGAGACCATTTTGCAACCTGCCTCGCCTTCCCCAGTGCCTAACACATTTGTTTGTTTGTTTGTTTTCTCTTTAGGGACATTCCCTTCTCGGTTGTTTACTTCCCTCTTTTCGCACACTTGCACCAACTCGGTCAGCACTCATCAGAAAACCCATCGGTGCCTTTCTATTGGTCCTTTGTTTCTGGATGCTTGGCTGGATCCGTTGCAGCTGTGGCTGTCAGCCCTTGCGATGGTTAGTGTTTGTTTGTTTAAGAAATGTGGCCACACAGCAAGGGCATCTCTGATTGCGTTTGTCTTCATAGTGGTCAAAACAAGACTACAATCTCTAAAAAAGGGGACAAATGAGGAAACGTATAGTGGAGTGGTCGACTGCGTCAGGTAAATTTACTTTCAGGAGGAGCTGAATCCTAACTCGAGATGATATGAAATATTTGCTTTCATTGCAGAAAAATCATGAGAAAAGAGGGTCCCTCTGCTTTTCTTAAGGGGGCCAGTTGCCGGGCCCTTGTCATCGCACCTCTCTTTGGCATCGCCCAGGTCGTGTACTTTGTAGGAATCGGGGAGTTGCTGCTTGGTTACACACCATATAGTATCTACTATTCAGCATAGACAGGTTTCGGGGGATCCTGTTAATAATGGGGAACGGGGTTACGAGACGTTCTTGCCCAAATGGCGCGTGACTCCGCCTTCATTTTCATGAGCCAACCCTAGTCCATTCACATAGTAATGAAAATTAGGATTTATACAACTGTAAATATATCTTGTAGATTTGATATTTTCTCAAAATTTAAGGAGAAAATGTAACAAATTTTTAAAAAAAACTCAAATTGGGGGACTAAAAATTTTTGCAACCACCATGTCGTTATGTTCAGATTCATTTTAGAATTACACATGTAAATACAGGAAAAATAAATTCTGATTCACTCTGGACTCACGCGCTGCGTTTGTTTTGTTTCGCACGAGTCAAACATTGAGATGCAAAGTGTCGCCTTACCTCAAAGTGCACGCAGCACTCGCGTGGGCACATTTGTGGCTGTAGAAAGCGCTCATGCTGCAATGTTGGAGTAACTCTAGCCTGGGTGAGGCCTCTGCAAGATCACTCACATAAGTCAAGTGTTCAGCTGTCTTTACTACTCTGCTTAGTACAGTACCTTTTCCAACTAAGTGGGGAGATCCAATACAGTTATTTAGGAAATTTGTCCGACTGTGGAAATCACAAACTTCCCCGACTCAAAGCAAGAATCAAAATGCACAAGACAAACAATAATAATAAAAATACATTACAGTTTAAAAATAACATGAAGGAAACAGGTTCAAAATACTTTATTTAACTTCAAACTACTGTGTTGACCTGAGAAGCCCAAAATGGTACCAAAATAAATAAACACAAACTACAAGACAGCTTGACATGTCCAATTATTTTTTTTGTTTAACCTTCAATCATCACAGCTCATGGTTGTGTTGCTATTAACTAAAAATTAATGTTCAGATATGTCCAACATTGCTCAATTACTTCTATAATCAAAAAAAGACATTTAGGGCTAGGAAACACAGTTGAATGACACAACTAAAACAACAATAATAAAAAAAAAACTAATACAAAAACTAAAAAGTTGAATTACCATGTGCTACTTGTTGAAAACATGTGCTAATTAAATGCAGTCCAACGTCACAATCGTGCGTGCTGTACATCTAGCCGCTACATCCGGACAGCACATTGTCGCTAAAACAGCTTGTCACTGAGAAAAGGCACATTGAAAGGCTGGTTTTCGGCCATGTGGATTAGTTCTTGACGGAAATGCTGACTGTACAACAACTATTACAAAACGTTATCTACACACAGTGCGATTGAATTAGCCACAAAAATGTACAGCTACAACCCCCGTCCCTCTCTCCTGGTGGATATTTACATAATGGAGCGCAAAGTGGCAGAAGAAGAAGAACCAACAATGACAAAGTTTGAAAAGCACAAAGGGAAAGCAAATGAATCGGCAAATTTGCTGATAGTCTTCAAAGAGTGGATTTCTCAACCGTGATGCTAAGAAAAAAGAAACAGGTCTGTGTTTTTGTTTAGCCTGGTCACAGTTTCTTTGCATGGACTTGCATGAAGGTCCAGATTTACAGATGGTAAAATAAAGGGGTGGCAATAATTAGATATTTATGGCACTGGGTTATATCCAACTAAATGACTTCAGTGTGAAAGTGTTGATTTTTTTTTAGTTCCCACAAATTCTAAAATTGCACTGCAGGCAATGTTTGGTCTCTATTTCAAAATAACAAAAACAAAATCTGATGTTAAAATAAAAAATAGAAATAGAAAATAAAAAGGAATTAATGATAAAACAAAATCATACCGTAACCTAAACAAAAATACCTAGAATTAACATCAAACATTGAGCTGGATATGAAATAACCTACCATGTATCCCTCATAGCAAATTGTCTTCAGTTTTGCATTACCGTGACTCAAACAGGTATTTTACGTCAATGTCTGTGAAAGTATGTCGGTTTAAATTTGTTTGCGGTTGACCATCTGAAAGCTAAGAAGGGGCATCCCATGCTATGATGTTGTGAAATAAAAGACTACAAAAATAAAAGGGAGATCCATTGAGAGCAGCTGGGAACTTGTACTGATCCCCGGATCGCTGGGCAGATGACGGATGCGTCATGAGGTTTGAATAAGGACTGCCGGGCTCGTTCATATGACCTCCCGACTGTTACGTACTGCGCAGCAGAGTACCATGCTGAAGATCATCCCGATGATCTGATTGAGAAAAAGGCAGCTTTTTAAAAAGAACATCAAATGGCACACATCACATGACTTTTGTCAACTCACCATGACGCCAGCGATGCCGATGCCAACGTACCCAATGATGTAGAGTTTACTGTTGAAGAAATCCTTGATAGCTGTCTCGCAGTCCTGCATAATCTACATGATGTCATGTGCATAGGACGTAAGAAAATATCGCTCAGTTCAGTATGAAAGAAAAAGAACAGAAGCTTACCTTTGTTTGCGGTTCTTGAGCTGGGCAGTTGTCAGCTAGCGTGCCACAACAATTCAGCTAAAAACACAATGCAAAATGTTTACAATCATGCAGTACTATTATCATCATTATTATTATCATTATCGAAACAAAATACTCATTGCTAATTCAAGCACAGTTATCACTATTAGCAAGTGCTTCAGAAAAATCTAATAAATTTAACTACCTATATAATGATTGCTTGATATATCTTTATTTTGAACATATTTAAAACATGAAAATAGGGAAAAAAATTAATAAAACAAATAACACTTTAATGTGCCATATCGAAGTCCATGAAACAAACCAACAAACAATAAACCATCAAACTGAAAAAACAACAACATAGAATGCTCGAAAAGGAGTAGAAGGAAGCATAGCTTTTTATATGAAAAACATTTTGTGTGGATATTGACAGACAAACATTATTTTAGTCTCCCCCAACTTACTACTTTCTGGTACGAAATCATCAATGTGCTGTTGTTATTTTCATTGAAGGTTGTGGCATAGAAATTTTGAACGTCTTTGATGATCTAAAAGTGAGAAAAATGTTAACAGGCACACATACGACAATAAGAGTATGACATAACCAAGTTATTATGCTTTTTATGTACCTTGTCTTTGTTTAAGAATCCAAACACGCCTGCTGCCACCTCAGCGCCAAAGATGATCAATAAACAGGCAAAGAACTGGAAGAGATCCACACAGAAAAGCAATCATTAAAAAACTATACTGTTACAAGATCAGAGGTTCCGTATGGACTCACTGAACCCAGTAGACATTGAGATTCCCGAACAGCTCCACAGCAGCCAAAGAAACCCACTAACATCACCAGACTGCCAGCTCCTATCAGGATATATACACCTGCAAGAAGAGGGAAATTTTTCTTTAACTCTATATCACTCAAGTCACTCTGAAATTGTGTGAGGAATTACTAATGATCAGTCCCCCCAAAAAAATAAATTAAAAAAAGTGAAGCTTCATGGGCCAAATGGGGAAAACTGTGGGGGACGGGTGATCATGTTTTAGCCATACATTGCTTTTCGTCTTCGTTTTACTGGATTTTTTTGTTTTTGCATTAAGTGTGGGGGACAGATTGTGTTTCTAATGAAACTGCTAGGATAATTCTCCCCCATGCCCAGCGCTATCTGCGCCTATGAGGAAAACATGTGAATGCTTTTATTTCCTGTTGTATATCTGTTTTTCACCAACATGGGGCAGCATAAATAAGACTAACGGATGAAATCGTCAAGACCTTCCTTGTGCCATTACATTTTGAGAATGTAACGAACAAAAAGCAAAAGTGACGATTATCCAAAATTTCTGATTTGATTTGCAAGTAAGCAGAGTGAGATCCAATAAATGCCTCACAAAAAAACTCATTTGGGGAATCGTCAAGTGAGATGACGACACCCATAAAAGGTACTCGTTTGGAAAAGTACATTGCGGGTCTGCAGGGACGAAGCAAGCTGACGATGGTTTGGTTCTCTTGTGTTGCTAGGCTACACCCCAGTATGCCCCCAGGTGATGTGGGCTCAGGTGTCAACGAAAGAACTTTACACAAGCACAATAACCCAGTTGAATGCAGTGTTGTTCTTCGTTGCAACTGGGAGACTTAAGTTATTTTTTGTGTCCATTTGAAACCGTTTGGAACACTTACAAAACTGTCTGACCTGAACTATGTGGAAAACATGAACAATTATTAAATATTAAATTGTATTATTATATTATATAGCATATTTATTTCTTTATTTGTTCATTTATACCTCCAGTTATGAGGTGTCTGTGATCATATGTGGGCCTCCAATAGCAAAAAAAAAATTTCCGTTGGTCACATGACGCTCTGTGCGCTCTTGTGCCGTCCTTGTTTATAGAGTCAGTGATCTGTTTAAATAAATGCTATTATCACTTCTGTGGGCGTAACTGGCTTGTCCAAGCTGAACATCTCTCTTCCATAGCCCTGACCACACTTGTCACATCTGCTTTAACAGCTCACTCTGCGGTTTGCTGTTTTGAAAGGATCTGCTCTGAAGGCCAGACAAGTCGCGCTCGGCGAAAGCAAAATCACCCAAATGTGGGGATGATTCAGACTGCGATTGTTGAGACTACTTCGCCTCAGACGCTACAGTCACGAATTTATAAGCTAAAAACTGATGACGAATGTCCGAGAGATCAAATATAATACACACACGTTTCCTGAAATACATTATTGGCTACAAAAAGGTTATTTCTAAATGCTCCTCTTTGCCAGCGAGTTATGTCATTTGACATTATTGTTGCCATCATTTAGCCTGCTTCCCTTACTAATTACAGGAGACTACAGGGGAAAAATCAGGAGGTCTCATGTGAATGTTTTTCCGTTGTACCCAAGATTAGAGCACATGTGGCTTTTGTGTGTGTGGTCACTGAGCGTTTGACCACAAGACGGTGGTAGGAATATCCCGAGTGATCTCGGCCTTTAGCCGAGAATAGCACGGAAACATGTCAATGGCAACAATTTAAGCCCTTTTCCAGACGGAGAATAAGGAAAAAGCCGCGTGGCTTCTTTTTGTCACCAGTATTAAGGCTGAACAGGAATGTGACAGCAAAGTACCAACTATTGCTCCATTCTCAGGACTGATTAATTAAATAAAATGGATTAATGACATTTATCATTTTGAGTTACACTCCTGGTTATGGAATGAAGTCAAGTCGTATCTCAAGGCGCCACTGCAATCATAACAATTAATTAGTTTGGCTTTTGGGTCACCCAGCCAGACATTAGACGTGAGCGACATGGAAAGTAAAGCTACTTACCAATGAAGTATGTGTCTGGAGCCTTATCGCCGTTGAGCAGGGACACAGTTTCCGGGTCAAAACGTAACCACAGCCCCACTGCCAGAACAAAGGAGCCCATCAGCTGTGGGTGGATGTAGCAGAAAGATTAGGATCACATTAAATGCAATTCCAACTATAAAGTACAAATACACTCAGTAGAGGCAGACAAACATGCTGTATGGCCAAACCATACCAAACCAGTGATCTGTATGACACTGAGGCGCAAGTGTGCCTAATGTGAGTTGAAAGAAACCCTCAGCGAGTTTACATAGTTCCAAATAAAGCGGCTACGAAGAGCCTAAAAAGGGAAGTTTTCTTGTCTCCAACGCACTCTTTCATCGAGTCACACAGTAAAACGGCGCGCAGCTCAACAAGCCCTACAATGTCTTCCTATGTGCATCCACTAGTCTAAAAGCGCCATTGTGATTAATATTGAATTTGTGGAATATGGGTTAAGCAGCAAAAATCACTCATTTCTATCCATCTCAAGAGGCGGCCATACTGCCACATGAAAATTACATCACAATTGGCAGCTTGCGAGTCCCAACCAATCACAGCTCAGCTTCAGACAACTGGTGAGCAGTAATTGGTTGTGATCTGAGATCTGGCAACTATGATATCATTTTTAGTCAATAGCAAGTGGCAAAATGGCCGCCTCCGAGATAGATAAAAAACAGCTGGAATTTGCCTGTTTAATTCATATTCCATAAACAAAACAATCAGAACACTGTTTTAACTAGTTTGGCTGCACAGAATAAATTATTACAAAAAATTGTGGTCGACTTCCTTTTAATGAAATCAGTAGACAAATGAAACTTAATGGTGAGAATAACAGTGAAAAAACATATAACTCGTCTTGTGAACATGATTTCTTGTATACTATTGAGGAAGGATACTGTTGCTTTGTTTCAGCAACAGTCTTAAAAAAGAAAGAAACACAGTAAATGTTTTCTGCTGAACAGAGAACTTATTTTCTTGCTCTGCCTAATTGTGTTTTTCCACCAAAATAAAACGAAGAATTACAGGAAGTTTCCAGACGGGCCCTCCACCCTTTGCACTTAAGCAGTTGTATATACAGTACAAGTGTAATTTTGGTGCAGTCAAAATAAAATCATGACCTAAGACGGAGTATTTGTCAGATATACGACCTGCCGTGTTGACCACCGGATTGCATTAAGAAGAGCGTTTACGACACTCCTAACCATCTCTGGCTGTGCAACTGCAGCAGTGTGGCACTTTGAGCTAAACCAGGTCCTCCTGTTTGTTTGGAAAAGTGGTTTCATGCTGCTCACATTTTCCTTCATTCGTTGAATAAAAGTCTTCTCTGCACAAACCTTATTGGACGAGCCAGACGTCAAAGTACTCCTGTGAGATTTTTGAAGGCACAAATTTGGCTGTTGCTACTCTGACAGCGAACGAAGACCCTTGCTCTTTAAGGATTTTCAACTCTGTGAAATTTTGAAATTATTGCTAGCACTGAAGCCCTAATGAACTCCAATGCCACCCACTAGGAGATGCTTACGTAAGCTACCTGGGGATCCAAAGTTGTTGGTTACCCCTCGACTGCTTGGAACTAACAGTCAACATGACATTTAAAATATGCGCTCTGGGGAAGAAGCTCTGTGGTAATAAATACCAGCTCAAGGCACCAAACCGTCATCAATCCCCTCCCAATACTTTTTGTCTTGAATCATTACCCTTCCTAACAGCAGACACACCCAATCCCCGCCTACGTCTCTCATCCCAAAGGGCTCCACCCACCCCCTGACTTTCCCTTCTGTGCTCACCCAACTCCACCCCACCTTGTTCCACGCCCTCCCACGCAATCCAGCCTAGAGGACAAAGACCCAGTGTCTTCCTTTGGCGCACAAAAAGAGGGAACGTGACAACCACAATGAATAAGATAATAAAAGGGTGGGTGTTTGTTATCACCTTTACTTCGCTGTGCGTAATTAAACTACATACTACTTGACATACGAGCTAGTTGTCCACCGGGCCCGTTCTGGAAGTTGATATAAATCTATATTTAAGTTGAAATACTTGTTTGATGGTGTAAAGCAGGGGTCACCAAACTACGGCCCGCGGGCCGGATACGGCCCACGGGACCGTTTAATCCGGCCCGCCAACCCTGAACAAATTGTATTATTAAACTTTTTTTTTTTTGGTCATTTTGCCTGCAATGACTGCGTTTCCCCAGTAGATGGGGAAGCGCTCGCCTGCGCATTTACTACCGGAAGCCGTGTCAGAAAGCTCGGTGCACACTCACAAGTGCGTGTACGTACTCAGTAGTACGGACATGATGACTCGCGCTCTATTTGTATCAGTCCCGAATTTAGAGCGTGGGCTGTGACGACAGCATTCTTGTAATTCGCGCGCTGAGCTTTCAGATGCAGTTTTGCGCTAAAGCCACCCACAAACCTTCCCCTGGAATCCTTCCATTAAAATGAGTCGCCCAAGGAAAAGCAAGGTGGACACAGTGCCGAGCGTTTAAAAGCGAGTCGCCAATTTGGCTCGACGTACGCGACGTGACGTTCAGCCACATGAACGTCAACATCAACCCGTCACAGATCGAGGTAAACGGACCAACACCTCGGATCTCGCCTAAGAATTGCCACAACAAATTTTACTCCAGACTATGACGCACTAGCAAACTTTAACAAAAAAGACAGCGGTGTCTACAAGCCTACTGGAACCTACAAAAGGATTATAAGGAAGGAACACAAGAACTTGAAGAGACTGCTCATATGTGTCAGAGAGATTCTGCTCTTACAACTGAGCTGAACTTTTATCTGTTAAGATAAAACAGAAAGTTAATGCTCCATGGCTTTTTTTTCTGTGAAGAACTCAGAGGGTTATTTAGTAATTATTTATTTCATTAATAGTGTTATTATTTGTTTCCTGACTTTTTTTCTGTAAAGAACCTGGAAAGGGTTATTAAATAACCGTTATTTGGTTATGTGTGGCTTTCTGGAAAACAATAAATTTTTTAAGCTCACCTACGATCGTCACACTTTTTCTGTTACAAACTGACGCCGGCCCCCCATCAGAGAAGGGAAAAGTTATGTGGCCCTCACAGGAAAAAGTTTGGGGACTGGTGTAAAGGCAACTTTTAAAAGAGCAGTTGAATTGTGTCTTTATAAGTGGAATTTCCATGAGAGCAGAATGGACACACTCAGGGACAGTCTGTGGAATTATTTTATTTATTTATTTTTATAATTGAGTGTAAAATAAAGTGAAAGTGCTATTTTGAAATGAAATAGATGGGCGAATGAAAACAGACGAAGTTTATAGTGTTCTTTCTTTAGTGAATGCTTGGGATAAAGACACGTCTCTGTATTATCAATACGATTTTTTCATAGTAAACATGTTTTCTGCTTTAGAGCGCCTCGTTGTCAGCCATGAGTGTGTAGATTCTGTACGAAACAACTAGATGGGATATATTCCCGCCATCGGAGGCTTTCAATGGATCTATTTTAATTGCTAAGACTTGTATAGGCATAAGAAAGATGCTAGACAAAGACGCGCTCATTTATATTTGTGATTGAAAGTTGAGTGGGGGTGTGGTTTAAGTCCATTCTTGGTGGACACGCCTACTGCGTTTAAAAATGCAGAGAAAGGCGTGATTTTTTTCATGCTTTTATTGTCTCATTTTTTATTTTACACAAACTTGGCAGGGTTGATAACAACATTTTAAAATTTGTTTAAAATTTAAAGAACCATCGTTATCACTTTGCAGTGAATGTAAGCACATCAATACATAGAATTAAAAGATGAAGGTCTATATTTTGGGAAAGCTATATATATATATATATATATATATATATATATACACATATACATAATTATTTTCTCTTGGAAAACAGACATGTTAAAAATAATATTTTTCACCGTTGAGGGTCAAAGTGCATGTTTCTATTGAGCAATCTTTATCTTGCACTGTTTATATCTCTGGATAAACTGTTGCTAAAAACAGCAGCTACGCCAACCAGACATACCAGCAAGATTTTCTGCTGTTAGTCTTTACATGGAACACACACAAAATAAACATCTTAATAGCAAGAGAATCTCTGCAGAAACTGAAAATCAAGATCAAGCGAGCTTTTGCCCTTCTGCTCCGACGGATTATTGTTTTGAAGCGAGCAAAATAATAGCTTGCGGTGCTGTGACGTCAACACAGCAGCCACATGACATTCTGTTATCCTCACACTGGTTTTTTGGCGTTATCTGGGTCAAGTTCATGCCGGCTGACCCTCTTTTGCCATGTGAGCCGGTGCAACACGCCAACATCCCTCACAATCCCCCAATGACCTCTGTCACCCTCATCTTCTCTCACATTTGTCTTCTAGCCTCCATTATTTGTGTGCCTTTTTTTTTTATTTATTTAAATCAGCCGTACTCCATCAAGATACAAGATTAATTATTCTATGTGGGGTTAGATCAACTCAACTGGAGGGGGCTGTTGCTGCTTTTTGGAGCCGAGCCGCTTATCCGGGCTGGAGCAGCAGGCTGAAGTGATGCTATTGTCCCATTGTCACAATGGATCTATTCAAACTGAGCCTCCTCTAAAGACACTTGCTGGAAAAGCTCTCTCTCACGTAAACAAAGAAAAGTTCCATTGGAGAACATTGCTCGGGTTTGAAAAGTGTGTGTGTGTCACGCACTCACACGCACGCGCACGCACGCGCACACCCTTCATGTCCACCTGACTGCCGAGCCTCATTCAGAAGTGTTTTGTGCTAAAAATGTCCCAGTAGCTTAGAGATGACTCATGTACGCTGACTTTATCAAATAACTATACATTTTGTGTTAACGAGGTCATGTGGCTTCCAACTACTGACTTGGCTTCCCTAGCTGACCCACAATTTTCCATTCTTCATTCATTCTTTCCTTAAGAAAAAAAAACTTGCGTGAATGAATGCTACTTTTTTTTCCTGCTCTGGAAAATCTGATTTGCGCAGTTAAATAACAACAAAAAGCTCTTTCTGTCTCTCAAACCGCACTGACCGACCGCAAAATCACACTTTAGGCCCCACCGCACACTAAGCGACGGACAGAGTCAACTTGTATGTAAACAACCTCATGCACGAGTCACAGCTGCACTTGCTGCACCTGCGTGCACGCGCAGCTCGCGCCGGTGCTATCTTCACGGCCACTTACCCAAAAGATGAAGTTGAACACGAACAGAAGATATTTCACACATTTCATCCCTCCTTCCACTTTCCCCATGTTGACTTCTTTACTCTTATCCGCACAATACGGCCTAAAAGGAGGGCTGATGGGAGTTGGTTCCGTTACAAGGATCGTCCCAGCGAGTCACAACACTTATGCATCAAGTAGCGATTTCATGGTAGCTCTCTTTCGCTCTCTCCCTCTGGTACACGCGCATGCGCACACACACTTAACACACACTTCTTTCCAGACCGCCCCCTTCTATAATGCAGAGGGAGAAAGGGAGGGCCGGGCTGCAGGGGGGCCTGCAATGAGGATTTGGCAAATGTTTTCAAACGAGGAGAGAGAGAGAGAAAAACGCTCCGACTCATTTCTCCAATACGTCATTAAAAGATTGTAGCTACAGCTGCAAACATTTGCAGATATTTGAAAAAGAAAAAAAAAAATCTGACTGGTGCAAGTAAAAAAAACAAAAAATGTCACAGTTTTTTCCAAATAAGGTGATTCTTTTGGGGACATTGTTGTGTGACACAACTTGTGTCCCGTCCTCATGAATATATTAATATAAATATGCAAAACAGTCTTCTTAATGGTAAAGCTGCTACAATTTATTTCTAAAGAGCATGAATAAAACATTAAGTACAAGAAAACACTCCTAAAAGAATGGAGCGTAAATAGCAGCTGTTTCAACCACACTAATAAAGCTAACGACATTTTATTTGACCGTACAAAAAAGACAAAAAGCTGCGCTAGTTCTAGCTAACACAAAAGCTACATTAAAACCCTGACAGCAACTCAAAGCTTATGATGAAATTGATTTGCTCCCTTTGTGTTGCTGCAAATAATCAGCACCACCAGGTCCAACATAAAAATCACCCCGAGGGAATAAATAGTAGTTTATCTTATCTCTTCGAGAAATGTGGCCATGCTCTGAAAATGTCCTCGCTGAGGAACAAAGCCAAGCTGAACCGTGTAGGAGAGGAGCAGTCAGACAAAAATAGGTGTTGGGGGTACATGCGTAGGTAGACTCATGGACATGCATCTTTTCTGAGCCTCATAAATATGTGAGGACTCACATCTCGACCTCCTGAAAACCTCAGATTAGATTTCATTTGGGAAATTGGGAAGGAAAACAAGAACAATACAGTATCGTCTGGACCTTCACTAGAATGGTGCCAAAAATGGAACCACTGTTAAAGTGGGGACAAGCTTGTTTGCTTGCTTGTGTGCACTTCCAAGCATGTTTAGTACAGAACATGCTGAATTATACAACGAGCGAGAGGTCATCATTTCTGGTCTTGGGTCACCTTGAACACAGTTTTGGGGTCCAGTCACCCCTAACTTACAGATAATATACATCAAGCCTTTTTATTGTACCCCAAAATGGGTGCAGGGACGTAGTAACAGTTTAATTTCAGTACAGATGCCAACGTGGAATGGCAGAAGACCAATTAATAACATGTCAATATCTAAATGGCTGTATTTTACTGTTGTACAGTAGGGGAAAAAAAAAAAGGTTGAGATCCCATTTGTGGTAGTACAGTGTCATCTTGTGGTAGTACTGCTGCATGTCCGTGGCCTTGTTTCCGGTAACAGTATTTACAGTCGAGTGAATCTAGTCTTTCATCCATTAACTTTTTTTGGGCTGCGTATCCTCAAAAAGGTCACAGGTGAGCTGAAGCTGATTTAAGGCGAGAAAATTGATGGAGGGTTAGAAACATACAAACATACAGGACTAGTGTATTGTTCACCTCTGCTGTCATCCTGGTCACAGATTAGAATCTTGGGACGGGTTTTTGCAACTTCTCTGCTGATGAGAAATTCTACAAATGCAGATGATCTTTTTAGCCAGATTAAAATATTTGCCAGAGTAGTGATTCATAACTAGTGTACTGTGTGTGTTGTTTCACATTTCACTGATGTCTTCGCTGCTTTTTCCTCCAAGCGGGAGCATGGAAAAAACAATTTGCATTTTCACCTACCTTTTCACTTCTATTGTCTGTGTAATTTTTGGGCGCGGGTAGAAAGGGGTGTTTGCGACGTTGCGGGAGGGAACTGAGCTGACCTGTTTGCCCGTTTGGAACTGATGCACACTTTTGACATATTTATAATTGAAATAAGATGATATCCACAAAGACATTCGCAGAGCTTTGAATCTGTCTGCCAGCACCTCAATCAAATCTGCCGAAACTGCGTTACACCACAATTTGGTCCCGCTTTTTGATAGTCCAAATTCTAGTCTACTCTCTGTCAACAAATTCTAAAGTGCACCGGAGGCAGCTAACAAGGAAATCCCCTTGGTCAACCTAAGGCTCCCAGCATCACACAATGCCGAATTCCCAATTTTGGTAAGCGAGACTTGGCCTGGCATGAAGATGTGCCTATTTTGACGCTGAGCACATGCGCGCCTGTCTATGAGCCACTTTCTAACACCTGACTAGAAGTGAAAAATGGCCAATTAACGAACGTTATATGATAACTGTTGGTGGCTCTCTATTGTCCACGTTTTTTTAAGCGATCTCTTTTCTAGAATTGAGCAATGTGTAATAAACATATGTAATGAAAATTCAGTATGTATTTTAGATGAACTGAGTTTGGATATGATGCATCCAGAAACCTGAATCCAAGAACAACCTGGTTAGCAGAATAGAAAATCAGCACAGGAAGTCAATAAAACAACTGTAGAGTTGGTCATTTCCTTTTATCCATCATGTAGAAATTCTGAATGTGCATATTTAAAATTGACAAAACAAACCAGGCAAGTACAGATGTGTTGAATAAATAACAATAAGAACAACAACAAAACAACGACAACAATAAAAGCTCATTTTGTGTGTATACAAACAGACACACACACATACACACACACAAACACAAACACACACATTTACACACGTACTATATAATTTCATATTTCACTGTATAAGTCATAAATATAGCATGCAGTCCAGACCAGGACTTCTCGGGCTGAGGTAGGGTGAGGGGCAGGGGTGCCATGGGGCTGGAACGATGAAGCCATGTATGTGAATGTGTGTGTATGTGTGTGTGTGTGTATGTGTGTGAGACGGGGACAAGGTTTACAGTATTGGCAATAAAGCTGTAGTGGTCGTCTGGGGGAAATGTGTGTGCTAGTTTCATAGCTGGCCGGGCGGGGGCTGTCCTTCCTAGTCAGTGTCCGAGTCGCCCCGCCCAAGACTTTCTGCTGAGCACGCACACACACGCGGCGTTGATGCGGATGAAGCGCCAGGCTGTCCGCTCCTTGAAGATAGTGAGGGCGCTTACGAAGATGTGCGTGTTTGTGCAATAGGAGTTCCAGTGGCGACTGTCGATGCCGAGACAGCCCGAGTTGCCTGATTTGGAGCCCTGCTTGCCGCCTCGGCCCCCCGCCCTCGCTCTGTGTGTTGGGGTTCGGCAGGTGGTCTCGTAGAAGAACTGCTTCTTTACGACGTTGTTGATGGTGACATTGGGCAGCACCGTCACCTCGTTGCCGGCGATGTCCGTGGCTCGGGTCATGTTGCCCACCCAGGTGTTAATGCTGTCGCATACCGAGTACTCTCCTCTGTGCATGGTGTGTGAGCCGGCCTTGCGCCTCACCCGTAGGCCTCTCCGCCCCTCAGTGTCATAGCCCTCAGCCTCCAGGGCATCATGCGAGGGTGGCACCTCGCTGAAGACGACGCGGGGCGAGGAACGGTATCGTCGCTTGGCGAAGAGCTTGGGGTCCACCGCCGGGATGGAGGGGTCGGGCGTGTGGGAGGCTACCCGATGACGCCTCTTGGTCCTGTGGTGGCTGGTCCTGTGAAGTTCCCCGTGCCGGTCCCCTGCCACCGCCAGAGTCTGCCGCTGATTGGCTGTGGTCTCCTCTTGCACGTTGTGGTTGGCACTCTGGGCCAGTCCACCTCCCATGTTCAGTACAGCCTGGACGCCGATCAGGAGGACCAGGACCAGTGGTGTCGACCTCATGGGCACACGTCCTGAGGATCAACACAGAGTTCAAATGACGGCGCGATACAGCGGCCAACATTACTTTCCACCCCAAAAGACACACCTGTGGAATGTGTCCAGTTAAAGAGGGGAGCCCTCGGTGGACTCTAGAGCCAGACGCCAGTGCAGGCCGCCCCCCTTATGCCTGCCATCTGAATCCCCCTGAACCACAGCTCTGCAACACGCACGTACTGTACAGAAGGAACACAGTATACACATTTAGCATCCCTTCTTTAAATCTACATATTAAAACACTTGAAATATATCTACTGCACACTTATGAGAATTTGAGTCTGAAAAGCACAATTGTTTGTCATGGAGAAAAAGAAAAAAAACAGGCGATATACTGACTTAAGTTATAAATGAATGAGTATATCATCCAAAAGAATGACAAATGATAAAAAATATCTACACAGTGACATCACAGAATAAATATGGTTGCAAATTTGCAATCAGTGTTCCCTCTAAGCCAGGGGTGCTCAATACGTCGATCGCGATCGACCAGTCGATCGCCAAGCTACTACTGGTTGATCGCATGACGTTTAAAAAAATAAAATAAAATGCTGTATGCTAGAATCCAGCCCATCGCTTGATTGACACACAGGTAGGCCTGTCGCGAGGCAATCACAGTGAACCGCACATGCGCAATAGACAGTGACTGCAACCCGTCACCGCAGCATGTTTAACATGCACGCACAAACCGCCAAAGTTTATAAGCTAATCAACGCACGCACTCGTTTTTTTTCTTTTAAACAAAACGTTTATGACCATAAAAAATGAGTGGGGTTGCTGGATCAAGTAAGAAGCCAAAAACATATCACTTTCATACGAAATGGGAGTTGGCCTTTTTTACCCACAATGTCATTTTCTAAGTGCGTTACAAAAATACACGCACTATATTATTTATTTATTTATTCATTTATTTTACTTTATTTATTGTAGTGGGTAAGTCTTTGTGACTTGGTCATTTTAAAAGTAGCTCGTAAGCTGAAAAGGTTTGAGCACCCCTGGTCTAAGCTCTGCAGCTGCGCAATTGTGCACTGCTCGCGCAGTCTCTGCGCATAAGAAACTCCATGCTACACACAAAATACAATTTAGCATAAACTGATTAATATCTAATGTTAGACGTAATCTAATTAAGTGGACGAATGATTTTCTTTCTGTGCCTTTTTGTAGTGTAAATTAGTGATTGACAGGTATCCAGCCAATGATATAATATGGTTCACTTACGCTACATACTACATAGCCATTCATAGCATTGACAGTGCCTGAAAATGTGTCCTGCCCATCCGTGCCGTTCAAGTTAGCTTGCTAAGAAAGGTGCGGCGGAGTCAAAAGTTGCAAATGCTAATTTAGCTAACCGCCTATCATGGCGAAACGAACGAGCAGCGACACATCCACTCGCCAAGCCAAAATGAATAAGAGATACGGTGGTCCTTTGAATACGGAATGGTTGTCGGAGTGTGTGCAAATAAAAGAGCAAACGGTAAAACTGGGTGTGACGTTCTCTTTTTCGAGTGTGATTGGTCTACTATGCAAAACATGCAGTGAAACCAAAGTAGCGGGCGAGTTTACGGAGGTAAAAATATGGACTGGATGGAAGTTTGGCTACCTCAAGCATCACATTCAGCAGAAATGACATTTGAAAACTGTTGGAATTGTACAAAGACTCAAGATGGGACAGGGGATCGCTACACTACTGCGGGAGAGCGCAAAAGACCTCTCTCTCTCTCTCTCTCTCTCTCTCTCTCTCTCTCTCTCTCTCTCTCTCTCTCTCTCTCTCTCTCTCTCTCTCTCTCTCTCTCTCTCTCTCTCTCTCGCGCGCTCTCTCTCGCTCTCTCTCGCTACCATTCATTAATTCATTCATTCATTCACGCATGCATGCATTTATTTATTTATTTATCTATTTATTTAATCTAGTGTTGCGCACAGTGGTCCACTGTGTGTACAGGGAGCTAGTGTGTTTGCACAGACACTTGAAAAATTAGAGGCAACATTGGTTGCAATCGTTTCCTGATATAAATCATTTCTCAAAAAAAATAAAATAAAACACTGATTACCTTTACACGCTCTGTTAGCAACCTCTATTGGTCAAATGTTCACACTGCAGTCAGTGGGATTTTTATTTTTTTCCCCCTTGTGGGAATACAATAAAAATAGCAGGCCAGCGTGACGTCAGCTCATTCATGGCTCCGAGATCAGTCAACATATTCGATTACATTTAGTAGTTGTTTGTGAGCGAATGCCGTGACAGAGAAAATCCAAATCGTTTTGCTTTTTTTCTAAGTTGCTGCAATACACAATAATACTTCGATATTTTCAATACTGAATAATCTTATTAAGGGATGAATTGGTGGGGAACCACTGTTTTGGCTCGAACAAGCCTGCGCGCGCTCACGCGCACGCACGCACGCACGCACGCAGATGGAGCAGGTCCAAACAGGCATTGATTTGATTGATCCAGGCTGACGTGTAAAAAGTATCTCTGTAAAAGGTCCGGCGTGAGCCAGGAGACTCCTAATGTTAAAAATATGTGACTAGTGTTTAATGCCGGTGGAGCCAGCACGAATGCTGCTGTGGGAGCAAACAGCTCGGTGCGGTTTACTGACTACTCCCCATCCTTGTGGACTGTCTGTGATCCTGTTATGTTTGTGTTATTGTTAACGTGTTCTCCAAAGTGTTGAGTTTCAGTGCCTTATGAATAAAGCTGAGTTGAATTGAAGCTACAAAAATAATATTTCTGCTAGAACGCATCTGTTAGACAAACTTGTGAGATACTCCTGAGAACTTTAAATATTTCTGGAATTAGAGCCTGACTGTCCACCAAGATGCCAGTTGCTTGTTTTATTGTTTGCTGAAAAAAGAAATAATTTCACTCCAGAGAGAGTCTGCTTCTTACAATATAAAAAGTGTAACGTTTCAACCACAATTTCAGAATCCTGCATTCATCTGAAGCAAAAAAAACCAAAAGGGTCCAGGGAGTTTCTCTTATATTCAATTTCACAATATAATCATATGGAAGTCATAAAGCTGCGACAGGGTGGTGTGCGAGCATCTTCCCGGGCCGCAATCTCAAGAAAAACAAAAGGTTTTGCTCTCACGTGCAATTCCAATTATACCAAAAGGGTCTCCAGGTTCATATGTGAAAACATCTCACAAGTGACAAACACACGATGCTTCGCATTACATTAATACAGTCCAGCATAAACAACGCAGTTATTCAATCTGGCTTTTATGGTATGAGTCATACCTTGTAAGGTTCCTAAATTACCACCATACCTTGTAAGGTTCCTAAATTAGCACCATAGGGGGATGACTTGCACTCACTGTAAATCAAGACCATTCCCTGTGAGTCACGTATCATTTTCTACCATCAATGGATAGTTTTGTCTATCGTGATTCTATAACGTTGAAGAGAAGACCATCTAAGTCAGGGGTGTCAAACTAATTTTTGTCGACGGCCGCATCGTAGTCATAGTTTCCTTCGGCGGGCCATTATGACCGTCAACCCAAATAAATGTATGAACATCTCATAATATATACAGTGTAGGTTACACAATAAACTGATGAATAACTAGTTTTTAAACTAGAGTCTAGTAAGAACTGTTCCAAATTTTAAAAAGATGAAGGGTAATAAAAATTGCTAGAAACATTTCTATTTTTGAAAAGTGAGGGATTTGTCATTTTAGTATTGACGCAAAGTCGATGGATAATTTGTCTTCACGGGACAAATATAATTACACTGCGGGACAAATTTGGCCCCTGGGCCAGAGTTTGACACCTCTGATCTAAGTCTGCTAATTGCCTATAATAATAATAATGATAACCTGGAAAAGGAATTGTTAGGGAGGCAAGAGAGGAAGGTAATTACTTGGCCCCAAGGCAGGAGAAGGCAGCCTAAATTTGACAAATACTAGCTAGCTGATGACACAATTTCATGTTTGGCTTTTCCTACCACGAAACGTTGGGTCAAAAGCGTGATGAAACCCGTTGTCCGTTGAGCATCCCGTAGCATGCGATACTGAATTATAAAAAAAAAAAAAAGGCTTCCTCCAGCAAACATAGCTCACGTCGGCAGGTGATGACAGCAGCTTCAGATAATCGGCAGGTGTGAAAGTCAGCATGACAGCTGTGGCGAAAGAGCGAGCAAATGGAGTGGAAGCTAAACATTTTCACTCAATGTGTCGCTCATCCAGTGAGGCCAACGCATTTCCTTTTTCTGTCCTCAACTGGAAATTATTATTGTGAGGGATGAAAGGTCAGCACACCCGCTTTCAAATCTGTGACAACAAATCCATCTGTACTGCACCAGAATTCCAAAGCCAACAAGTAGAAAGTTCATTTTAGGGGCAAATGACATAGTAATTGAAAATTAAAGGAATTCACCTCATAGGGGTGAACCGAACTAATGAATGGTATTAAAACAAGTTTCGTTGTACTCCTACTCACAAAATTGTCAGGCCGGATTTTACAATAATAAACCAGACAAACAAGTCTGTCAAATGTAATAAAAACACACCACCATCTTGATCCAACAAAGCTGTTGTTAACATTTTAAATAAAATGTCATACAAACTTTTATTTTCCTGCTAAATGGTGCCTTCATAAAAAAAATAAGCCCGGGGATCAATTGTACATTACATCATTGTATTATGGTATTATTTAAGAATTTCACAGAATTAAATAGGCCAGCGGCATGGTGTTACGAGTGGTTAGACTCTCTGCCTCAGAATTCTGAGCTTGGGCTTTCAAATCTGGCCGTGTCTTGCCTCTCTGGGGTACTCTGGCTTCTTCCTATCTTCCAAAAACAAAATTGAAAAAAAAAAACCAGTATTCATTTTTTCCTGAAGCTTAAGATATAATGCTATAATTGTCGACAGCTTCAAATATTTTAAGTCAACAAAGTTGTGGCAAGCCATTTACAGCCCCCAGTAAAAGGAATCTGTCTTGAATCAGGAATCCTTGAAGTAGTTAGACGTTTGTCTTTCTGCATCTGGCTTCACTTTCACATCAATAACTTTAAGAAACCATGAACATGAGAATCTGAAAATCAGTCAGTCAGTAGTACACAGCAAGTAAACTCAGTTGTGCGGTCAGAAAACCTCTCAAATTTTATAAAAACTCAACCTGACTGTCGACATACCCTTTAAGTGCCGTGGTAATATTCAAACTGTGCATAATGATACAGTATCAAACAATCATACTTTGTGGGAATTAAATCCACAGGCGGAGGTATAGGAAGGGGGGCGCAGGTGCACTGCCCCCCCTCTGAAATATGCTTGGATCCTATAGGTGTCAGGCCAGATATTTGACTTTTAGGTGTTTTCCGATTTTTTTTATACGAGCTTAAAATCAGGGGATGCTTTGAGAATAATTGTCAATTTTTGTCTATGTGAAGCCCTTTGAGACTGCTTGTGATTTAGGGCTATACAAATAAACTTGACTTGACTTGACTTGGATGTTCAATTTTATTTTTCAAGATTTCTACACACCCCCTTCAGGAAACACCTAATGAATCCTCATCAGCAGTGTCTGAAGAATTATCTGTGTTTGAAAATGTTTTTTTCAATGATGGTACTTTGAGAGCAAAAGTTGTACAAAATTTTTAAGAAGCTCCGCTGAACAAAGTCCCACCAGTGCTTCATTTGACAGCCACACTGTCTTGTTTTTCAATCTGTAATTCCATGTAAACAACTCACATTTACCTTCAGCTGCTTTTCCTAATGCTCAAAACAGGTTTTTTATCTTCCCCAGGTGTGTGTCGGAAAAATAAAACCCCAAAGCACATATTTTTAGTTGCTAAATTAATGACCTAGCTGACATAATGACATAATGTCTCATGGACTATTCCTTACTCTGGAAAAGAAATGATCTTTTACAATCAAGCGGAATAGCAGTCATTCTTCCATAACCCACAAAAGTCTCACTTTGGATTTATCACACTTTGAGAGCAATGAGACATTAATGAAACTGATCCCTGACATGTTGGCTTAAGATGTTGTTACAGGCAACTCAATTTATATCCCCCATAATAAACTTGACTTCTGTTTTGGAACACTCCGGCCATGAGAGGTTCCTCTGGCAAGAGAAGCAAAACCACATTAAAAGCACCGTGACCGCACTAATGAGGCCTTCTATGATCCATCTTCACTAGCTAGAGCCAAGCCCACTCCACTCCCTGATGACCCTCCCAGTACTTGACCGGCAGATGTGGGAGGCCTCGTAGCTGGGACGAAGACAATGCCTCAACATGTTTTCCAGACTTTCTTATGACCTTGACGCTGAACAATCCGCACAAGACAAGTGTTAAATCTTTTGGCAAGGCTCTACTTATGACTCCCCTTTGCTGTTGAGAATCCAAAATCTCCGGCATGTCTGTGGGACCCAGAAAAGGACGAAGGAGGGAGAGGAAGAAGTCGGCAATATCAAGGGATGGGGAGAGGCAACGAGCTATAGAGGGTGGCCGATTAACAAATAAAGGAACTTTTGAGAACAAAGACAGGGGGAAGTTGGAGCACTAAGGGAGTTGTGTAGTTTCATCTAGTTGAACAAAAAAATCTTTGTTCCACCTGTCAGCAAAGCCCACTGCAGCAAAGCTGTTGCAGCACATGTTGCGTATTTACTGTAAGGGAATCCGACAACGCAAACAATCCAATCTCTATGAGCAACTGATTACTGGTGTGGCTAATCTTCCTGGAAAGGACAGGAATATCCGCCGGAATCTGATTGCATAAAACAAAGGGCATATTTTAGACAAAGCTCACTAACTGATGCTCAGTGACTCAGTTTTGTTTTTATTGCGGTGACTTTTTGCCCTTTGCGAATTCATATTGGTACTGCTATGAATTGGCTTGTCAGAATTTGCACAGTGAGCATATTCATGGTGAGGGAGCATGTGAGATTTGGCCCAGCAGTCGAAGAAGAATTCTTGGGATTACCGTTTTTTTCCATGTATAATGCGCCCCCATGTATAATACGCACCCTAAAAATGGCATGTTGATGCTGGAAAAAAGCCTGTACCCATGTATAATACGCACCCAAATTTTGACTCCTACTTAAGTCCGTGAACGTAAAATTATTTCAGAAAAAAGATCATCTTTGGGAACAACCGGATGTTATTCTGCCGGTCAGTATCACTGCGCATGCGCTAGCAACCTCAATAGCGAAGAAATGTTTCGGATTTGTGTAGGGTACATTGTGACAGCAAACGAGCAAGTGATCGAGCAAGCGTCTGGTACGAGAGCATTGTGTTCGTATGGATCGTGTTTGAAGTGAACAGCAGAGAAGAAAGCGCATCTGTAATGGCGGCCTCCGTATCATATGCGGATTTAAAAAAATTTTTTTTTTTAAATTAGTTAAATTTTGCGCATTATACATGGAAAAAAACGGTATTTGTCTCCCCATTTCTCTTAGCTTGCTCTGATTTTCTTTTTTAAATAATACAGTTAGCCTTAGTTAGGAGTTTTTTTTCAGATAAGCCATCATTTGGCAGATTTTTTCGCCTTGACTTGTAAGCACAAATTTCAGATCTAAATTTTGTATGGCGGGTGTAAACTCAACTCACCTCAACCCACACTGACCGAACCTAACCCAGCCCAACCCAACCCAACCCAAACCCAACCCTACTCAACTCAACTCAACCCAACCCAACCCAACCCAACCCAACCCTACTCAACTCAACTCAACTCAACCCAACCCAACCCTACTCAACTCATCTCAACTCATCTCAACTCAACTCAACTCAACTCAACTCAACTCAACTCAACTCAACTCAACAAGAAGTAGTTTGGCATGAGACTCCAAACTGAATAAAGCAACTTCCGGAGAATCTAAACATAAAGCTAATAGAACGATTTTGAGGTTGTTTTTTTTAACCACAAGTCCATTTAGCTGAATGATAACAAACAATGAAAAATGCCATAGCCAGGTTGACAAATAGTATCAGTCTGGCAGTGTTATAACCCTTTCCATGGATATCTAAGCAAACTCTGCAGTCACACATGTAGATAATCCAGCAATACTCACAGGCATATATTATTTATCCTATGCGAAGACTTACTCAGCAAGTGTGAGAGTATGTCCTTCATTTAACTCCATGTCTGTAATATACTGCACCCAGCTGGCTAAGTTGCACAAATTTGAAGAAGCAGCACCATGTCCACTGAATTGAAGCAGAATGATGTGGCAATAATGGGTTGTCATACAAAAAAAACCCCCACATTTGAAAGTTTGTTACACATATTGCTGTCATTCATTTGGATGATTTCTTTTTGCTTGATTGACTGATTCTAGAAAAGCAACAAGCGTAGCCCTTACAATCCAGGGTCCCATTTATTTAAAGTCGACTCTACATGACATTTTTGAAAGGGACACAAAATAAAGCAAAATAATAAGCACCGAGGAAGACTACTGAACCCAAGCCTTCTTTCACTTTAGGGCCAAATCTCACTCTTGGGGACACGTCATTTTTCCATGACGCATGACTTACGCTGTGCTCAGAATTAGGTGTGCTCTGCGTCAGACCTCGGGTTATGCATGCACGCGTGCATGGCTTTCTTTGAATATTCACAACTGAAGAGGTAAATGCACTAAGCAGTTACCGTGAATTATTCCCACTGTGCAGAGCCACTGAGGAGATAAAACACAAGATATTTACGTTTTGAAGAAATTAAGTGTACACAGACTTGAAAGTCTTGTATCGTAACAAATCAAGTTTAGTGCTCAGCAAGGCTTCTTTAATGCAATTTAAAGCTCTGTGAAATATGTTATATACAGTAAATAATTAGTTTAACCAAAGGGAGAAAAACTAAGCATAAGAATAAGCCTTTGCTTGCATGTCTAACATATCAAATGGTAAAAAAAATCAGTTTAAATCCATCCATCCATCCAATTTAAAATTAATAAATTAAATTAATAAATTAACGTTTGTTTTCTCTTCAATTGATTCTCCTGAGAAAAAAAAGTATGCATGAGATTGATGGATGTGAAATTAATCTTTTACTGGCAGAGGCAAAAAAAAAAAAAACTGTCGCTATTGTTTCCAAAGTAACACGTGATGTTTTGTTAGCGCTGGGGTTACTGTTCTGAGTTGTGTACACAAACTTTACTGCACAGTAAATTGATCTGCCAATCTTTAATATTGTTTATGACACTGATGTTTTGTGTTAGTGTTCTTTGGTTCTCCTTCGTGAGTTTCATAAACTGATGTATCGGGTATCGGTACCTTAGCAATGCCCCTTGAAATGAAGGCAGTCATCATAACGATTGTTACATTTGAGCAAAACATATTCTGTGTTCTATAAAGGTTTGTGTTTATGAACAATATTTGATAAAAGCAAAACACATTTTCGTCACAATTACAAGATGTACTATATCAGAAATTGTCAAGTATCTGTACTGAGTATCGCACTCGGTCTCAAATTAGTTGTACCTGATGCATTGTTACTTCAGCGTAGTTTCTCGTTGTCAGATTGTATTTTCTACATTTTCATGTAAATTAAAACATTAATTTTGGCTTTCTTTCACACACACAAAAAAAATCAATCTACACTGAGTTTTCTTCTCTCATACTTTTTTTCTTTTACTTCGGTCTCACTCCGGCTCTCGAAGACATAAGCAGGCCATTTTCAATTCTGTGTGGTCCCCACATCGTTCTGTCATCTCTTCTCGCCTGCGTCCACACCGCTGCCTCGCAATCTCTCTCACCCCCACAACCATCCGTTGATCTAATGCCAACCACCTGTCCGCGTGAGACCTCCCAGGCCCGCACTCCGTCTGTTAGCGGCATGCGAGCGAATCTACACTCAAAAGTTCCCAGTATGACTAAAGCGCAGATGGTTTTATATTTATTGATGTGAGCGCAGGCGTCACCTAGGAAACATCCGACAACTACTGCTTCCTCTACAAAACTGGGGAGAAGCCAAAAAATTGCTTCCTTCCGTCAGTAAAAGTCTATGCTTAAATTAATTTGCAGTTGTGTCCAATGACTCATCATCTTACGTAGTGTGCATTCCAGATTGACATAATTCGAATAAGTGCATCATAAGCAGCTTGGATTCTCGACTTGGGGCTAAGGCGTGTGCATGTTTGATGCGTATCCAACACAAACACACATAATTGTGCTCACGTTGACATTTGACACACTTGAACAGACAAAGAATCAGTTGCCTCTGACTACAGTTCATCATTTTATCCATCCATCCATCCATCCGTCCGTCCGTCCGTCCATCCATCCATCCATCCATCCATCCATCCATCCATCCATCCATCCATCCATCCATCCATTGCGCGATCGGACTAAATTAAGCTTAAATTAATATATATATCGTATTAATATATATATCGTATATATATATATACGATATATATACAAATATACGCATATGGCAAAGCACATATGAGGTCATTTCAGCACTCTCAATAGCAGCAAATTAGTTTCATGTTCCAACAAGCCATGGATGATACGGTATGAAAGTGAGGCCGCGGCGATGTCAACACAAATTTACAGAAACAATTTCGAACATAACTGCGGCACTAAACCGACACAGTAAGACCACAAGAGTATTATTTGATCTTGCTAATTTCTGCATCGACTCTGCACGTCTCCGCATGTGGACTCAGCAGGCCCGTCTGCACATTTAAGTTGCACACATGGAAATGCAAGCATGCACAAACAGGCAAATGTATCTCTTTTGACAAAGCACCTGTCAAAGCTGTCAGTTGGTCTGAATGCAAAGACATGTGCCAACATTACTGCTTGGTTTTCTATAGATACGCTAGATTATTAATGTAGTTTGCAAACAGTGCAAGCTGAAAAGCAATACGGCGTCGTTCTGTTGTATTGGCTTTCAAATGTGATCTGTAAACAGTCAGATTATCGCGTTTACATTGGGCTTTTCCATTCGTGGATTTGATTATTTACAATGTAGACTTTCAATATTTGTTCAGTCGCATTGCTTGTTTTTGCATTGGTTGACTGTGTGTCATTTCTTTGCTCCTCTTGCCCAAACCAATCAGTTCCTCCCATCCCGTCGGCTTCTTCTCAACTGTGCTTCGTTCCATCAATTAATCTGAGTGTATTTAGCTGTCCTGCATTTGCTTTTAGCTTGATCGGTTCATGGTGTGTGTCCAATTTAGCCAGGTGTTTCTTTGTTGCTGCGCTAGCCCCAGCTTGTTCTGTTTTTGTTGTTTGCATGCTTTATTGGTTCCATTTGCGTCACCACAAATGTATTATAGTGCCATCAAAGTGAGTTTACAAATTAAGAATGCTGCTTAGATGTGGAAGGAGAATAGATTCTCCTCTATATCGGGGGATATGCTGGACAGGTCAGCCCTATATTGTGCCCTCAATATATCTCACAATGAATCTTGAAAAGTAGTGAATCATGGATGATCAAAGCTTTAGGATATGGATGAATAAAAAAATAAATATAGAGTCGTTACTTTTTGGATGACGTCTGTCCTGTGTTCATGCTTGTGTGGTCTGGAATGTTAAATCTAACTAATGTTGGGTTACTAGTCCACTATTTAAAATTTCTATGTAATGATTAAGGAGTAGGCAATAAGTCATTTAATCCAAACATTATCCCAACATATTGAACAATGCATCGAGAATAATAGTGGGCAACAACTAGTAAAGTATAATTCCCACGATGCATTGCGCTAATACAGAAACAAGAGAAAAAATGGCACACATGCTTTTCAATTCTGAGTTCCAGGGACCTCCAGATTTTAGTTTTCCTCCACCAACAGCTATCGTAACCCAGAGGTCACACCCCGACCTTTCACCTCTCTGCTGAGCCCACACCAAACAGCTCAGCTGGTTCACTTAACACCAGATGTGCTGAGTCCGTTCACATTTTTTTAAGACCATCAATGCATATTTTTTCAGGACAATCAAACAAACCTGGAGCAGCAAGGGTGACAAATCAACAATATGAGACAATACAAAAAGGACTGGAGTGGTGAAGTCAACCACTTGCCTTATAGCAAGGGTCACCAAGTTTGGTCCTCGTTGGCACCAATCTAGCCTGTTTTAGATGCATCCCCACTGCAACACACCTGATTAAAATCATCAGGATCATCCATCCATTTTCTTATCCCCACGGGGTCGCGGGCGCGTTGGAGCCTATCCCAGCAGTCATCGGGCAGTAAGTGGGGGACACCCTGAACCGGCTGCCAGCCAATCACAGGGCACACAGAGACGAACAATCATCTGCACTCGCACGCACACAGGGCAATTTGAAGTGCTCAATAAGCCCACCAGGCATGTTTTTGGGATGTGGAAAGAAACTGGATTGCCCGAAAAAATCCACGCAGGCACGGGGAGAAAATACAAACTCCATACAGGGACTGTGACGTGGACGTGCTTACCAGTGCACCACCGTGCTACCTCACCAGGATTGTTATCGGGCTTCATAGAGCTTGCTGATGAGCTGATCATTTGAATCGGGTGTGCTGTAGTAGGGCTGCACCTAAAACAGGTTGGATTGCCGCACTTGAGTTTGTGACCCCTGCCTTATGGTGACCACCCATCACCACTCAGGTAACTGCAGGGCTCACACATAAAAATAAGGTTTCACACTAACATTCAGACCCAAGGACAAGCTAGAGTCTTTTTAAAGGATGAAAAAAAACAGACACCAGCTCTGTGGATAAATTGCTTGAATGGGGTCCAGGTGTGACCACATTGAAGGGTTCTCTGAGCAGGTTAGGGTTAGGGTTAGGTATATGTATATATGTAAGGCGGCTCGGTGACGCACTGGGTAGTACGTCCGCCTCACAGTTAGGAGGGTGCGGGTTCCATTCCACCTCCGGCCCTCCCTGTGTGGAGTTTGCATGTTCTCCCGGGCCCGCATGGGTTTTCTCCGGGCACTCCGGTTTCCTCCCACATCCCAAAAACATGCTTGGTGGGCCGATTGAGCACTCCAAATTGTCCCTAGGTGTGAGTGCGAGTGCGAATGGTTGTTTGTGTCTGTGTGCCGTGCGATTGGCTGGCAACCGGTTCAGGGTGTCCCCCGCCTACTGCCCGATGACGGCTGGGATAGGCTCCAGCACACCCGCAACCCCCGTGGGGACTAACCGGTACGGAAAATGGATGGATGGATATGTGTATATATAAATATATATAAACACGTATATATATATATATATATATATATATATTAGGGGTGTAACGATACATCGATACACATCGATTAATCAATATGATGCTCTACGATTTATTGGCATCGATGCTAAAGGTAAACATCGATTTATATCGCCGTGTTTGACCTCGGACATTAGACGCGACTTTATTTTGAAATCCAGTTCATTGTTGCTTGCTTCCTCTTTCCGGGAGCAGGGAGCAGTGCGCGGCGTTGCTGCACGTGAAAGGGGAGTCGACAACTAGTACGCGGCTCCTGGGCTGGTGCTATGGCTAGTGTCCAAAAAGACGAGGAAATTTGCTCCCCTTTAGGCTTCAAGTCATTAGTTTGGAAGCACTTTGGATTCCAAAGAAAAGATGGCTCAACGGACAAGACACCTGCAGTTTGTAAATCCTGCCATGCGGTGATCAAATATTCAGGGAGCACAAATCTTGCCACACATTTAAAGAAAAAACACGACATCAAAGTTCAGTGTTAAAGTAAGCAATTTGTATACTACAATACTCTTGTAATTTCCTAAATAAAGAGTTTGCAGTACCTTGTTGATTTTGCGTATGAATTGTTATAAATCAGGATATTGTTCTATATTTTTTATTTAAAAAAAAAAAATCGATCGTAGAGCACTATATCGCGATATATCGTGAATGAATCCCAGCAGGCTTTAAGATATCGGCAAATATCGTATCGTAGTTCTTTGTATCGATATTATATCGTATCGTGACAAAACCCGCGATTTACACCCCTAATATATATACATATATATTAGGGGTGTAACGATACATCGATACACATCGATTAGTCGATATAATGCTCTACGATTTATTGGCATCGATGCTAAAGGTAAACATCGATTTATATCGCCGTGTTTGACCTCGGACATTAGACGCGACTTTATTTTGAAATCCAGTTCATTGTTGCTTGCTTCCTCTTTCCGGGAGCAGGGAGCAGTGCGCGGCGTTGCTGCACATGAAAGGGGAGTCGACAACTAGTACGCGGCTCCTGGCCTGGTGCTATGGCTCGTGTCCAAAAAGACGAGGAAATTGGCTCCCCTTTGACTTCAAGTCATTCTTTGGAAGCACTTTGGATTCCAAAGAAAAGATGGCTCAACGGACAAGACACAGTTTGTAAATCCTGCCATGCGGTGATCAAATATTCAGGGAGCACAAATCTCGCCGCACATTTAAAGAAAAAACACGACATCAAAGTTCAGTGTTAAAGTAAGCAATTTGTATACTACAATACTCTTGTAATTTCCTAAATAAAGAGTTTGCAGTACCTTGTTGATTTTGCGTATGAATTGTTATAAATCAGGATATTGTTCTATATTTTTTATTAAAAAAAAAAAAAATCGATCGTAGAGCACTATATCGCAATATATCGTGAATGAATCGCAGCAGGCTTTAAGATATCGGCAAATATCGTATCGTAGTTCTTTATATCGATATTATATCGTATCGTGTAAACCCGCGATTTACACCCCTAATATATATACGTATATATATATATAGATATATATGCATAGCAGAGGGACTGGCCGGCAGGTGTTTATCGCTCACATTCGCTTCCAAAGCAATGACGCAAAAATAACATGGAAGTTGTTATTACAAAACATTTCAACAGTATAGTAGCAGGGGTTTAGTTCACTAAATATACTTTGACACTCTCTATCTAACATCCTCCTAGACAGGCTTTTCGGAGCCCTGTTAAGGAGACGCTTACAATTCATAAAAGATGGGAAAAAAACTCTCAACATTATAGTATCAGGGGTCTATCTACCAGATAAACTTTGACACTGTCTGACTAACGCCTTCCGAGACAGGCTTTTTGGAGCCCTGTTAAGGAGACGTTTACGATTCAAAAAAGGAGGAAGTTGTCAAAACCTCTCAATATTATAGTCGCAGGACTTAGTCAAGCCAAGCTCGTTCTCCTTCGACATCTCATCAGTCTTGTGTATGTGCGCTGGACACGCGCATACAGCACCTGTTCATGGCAATTGAACTGCCTCCACAACTTTTTTAGCTGGTATTTGTTCTTTAGTCACTCTCCAATCATTTAAAGGATATCGTTAGTACTGAACATTGGCCAGTGACAGCTGTGAAAATAATGTATTTATCAATTTGAACTGACCAGTAGTACAATAATTATGAAACAAAACCTGTTGACATGACTTGATGTTGGTACTATGGTGGTACAAAATATATTTTGCTCCTCCGGCCGTCATGACTACATTCTACCGTGGCACCATTGAGAGCGTCCTCTCCGATTGTATTGCTGTTTGGGGTGGTAGCTGCACTGAATACAACAGGAAGACCCTGCAGCGCATAGTGAACACGGCTGGTAAGATTATTGGTGCTTCACTCCCCTCCCTGACGGACATTTACACCTCCGATCTCACCCGCAAAGCGCCCACGACTGTGAGCGATGTGAGTCACCCCGCTCACTCTTTGTTTGATCTTCTGCCCTCTGGGAAGAGGTACAGGAGCCTGCACTCCCGCACCACCAGGCTCACCAATAGCTTCATACTCCAGGCTGTTAGGATCCTAAACTCTCTCCCCCCTTCTGCGTAGCGTCCTGTACTTTTGCGCGATGTGATTCTGACTGTATGCTGTATGCACACTTGCTCCATTTTTGCTCCTCTTATTTATGTTATTTGTTTATTTATTATTTATTCATCACTCTTATTTATTCACTGTTTGTGCCTTCCTGTTTTTATTTGTTTGTGCTGTTTACTTTTATGTATATTGTGAACTATGTCTTGTCACCGTGGGATAGTGGGAACGTAATTTCGATTTCTTTGTGTGTCTTGGCATGTGAAGAAATTGACAATAAAGCTGACTTTGACTTTGATATTTTGTTTTATTTAGTGTAAAAAGGGTAAAAAGTTGGAGAACCACGGCTTTAGTATACATTGTCATTAGTTTCAGTTAAATATGAATGATCTAGTAATGAATTACTGCACAGTTTTTATTGTCTTATCTAAATGCTCTTAAAACTCAGTTGGAATGCATTAACATGCCTCAGACGGAATCGTTTCCCCAAAAAGCTCGAGGCAATTACCGCACGTACGAGATGTTGTTTTGGTAGCCACCGCTGCTGTTAAGGAAACAGTGAGGCAGCCTCGTTGAAAGCAACGTGGCGCAAAAAATAACAAGGAGTGCTTAAAAGATGTCAGTGCTGACACTTTAGCAAGTTGGGATTTAAATTCGGAGTACAACTGTAAGGATCAATTGTAACAGGTGATTCATTGTGGCAACATTATAAATCGTTAGATTCATTCGCCACAGAGGCTGAATTAAATCATCAATATGAATGTTTTTTTTTTCTCTGAATGAAAGATGTTATCTCTTTAATTCAATGTCTTTAAGTTATGAAAAGTAATCACACAACACTTCCCGAATTAAAATTCCGCTGCCGACTGGCACTGCCCCAGATGTCAAATTGTCTGGTGGCACCAGTTGATCAAAAGGCCTTGTGGCAACTGTTTGTGGAGGCGTTGCACAGCTATTATACTATTTTGCTCGACTGCGTCATGCATATAAAATTGCAGTTAGGTTCACTTGCTAAATTGGTACTGCAAGTTTTTATTTGGCTGTAAGTGTGGCCATCAAGTTATACATTCCAGACACTGTTAAAAAGTAATTACGACCTCAAAACGTATTTACCAAAATACATTTATATGTAGGTGAGTTTTCATTATTTTAAGAACATTGTTTTTTGCAAGCAAGCAAAGTTTTTTTCCATTCAAGATGACACTACAGGGCAAATACAGCTACTTTTCTGTATCTCATTTATTGGGTGGAATGTGCAACTGTAGCCGTGAGAGGTTGCTTAAAGTTTGGCTATGAGCCTGAGGTGAAACTGTCGCAGTTAAATCGACAGTCCAAATGTGTTATCACAGCTTGTCCCCTGCCCAGGTGTCCCGTACGTCAGTCGAGACGGCTCACACCTTTCTATCCTCATGTCTTGTTGTTGCTGTGCTAAATCCGACTTGGCAGCTTTGTGCGCGTGGACATGACCTCAATTCGTCACATTACCTGTCTTCTACTTTGATTGTGGCTCGGTAAGAAAAAAGAACCGTGGAAACCTAAAAGCATTGGACCCAGAGTGAAACTAAACAAGCTACTTAATCAAACAAAGACATCCATCCATCTATCCATCCATCCATCCATCAGTCCATCCATCCATCCATCCATCCGTCCGTCCGTCCGTCCGTCCGTCCGTCCGTCCGTCCGTCCGTCCGTCCATCCATCCATCCATCCATCCAATGTCACAGATCCTTTGGAACGTGAGGCTGGAGACCAAGTGCACAGAAAAAAAACCTGCACATCAAGCCTACGTATTTTGATTAAACTGCATATGAATGGAGATTTGACTACTGTATTTACGTATATAAATAATGAATGCATATTTTGTCCACTACTAGATAGATGTTGGAGCTCATTTTCTCTCTTTAGACTCACCACCCACCCCCCTCCCACGCAAGCATAGGGAAAACTGTAATTCAGCTTCAAAGGAAACCTGAGCCTGTCATGAATAATCATAGACATCTTTGTCTGCACTGGAAAACTGTCCATCTGCCTTCCATTCAAACACCAGTTTGTGTTTACTGTACTTGGGGTCGAAAAAAAAAAGAAAGAAAAAAAAAAGACTTCCGTGATCATAGAAACAGCTCAATAAAGAAATATTGAAGGAAAATTAAGCAATTCACCTTGCAATTTACTTTGAACTGGAGCAGTGCTGGAGCATTACATGTACTCACAGGCATATATTCTTTATCCTCTATGAAAAACGACGAATATTACGGCATCTTTCTGAGTTACCTACGGTAGAAATAGAAGCATTTTTTGTGAAGTGTAATATTAAAAAAGTCTCCAATATGTATTGTGTCCTAAAGTAAAATACATTCCAAACGTCAGTTTGACCTTTCAGTATGACCAAAATAAATGTTAAAAATCAACCCCGAAAGTTCATGGTAGAAATCAATTGACAAGGAATTGTACTAGTTTGTTTCAAAAAAGTAAAACGTCATTTTTACAATTGCCACTTTTTTTTAACACTGTCACAAACAATTGAATTCTTTACATTCTATTTAATTAGGTTTTTATAAAATACTTTAAAAAAGGGAGAGTGGTATTTATTCCATATTAACACAAACAAACATGTTTGTTTTTAAGGTGGAAGCTGGAACAGATAAATGACATTTCTATGAATTTTAATGTGGAAAGATGGGTGATGAATAAAACTTGTATATAAGGTACAACTGTATGTACTTAAGAGGTCAGTAGTGGTTGGAGGAGGCCTTTGGTTTGTAATGACTGCTCGAAGATTTATAGTAAATTTGGGTCTTGGTTGACATTCCACTCTTGTCAAAGCCAAAAAGGAAAACACACACGCGCGCGCGCACGCACACACACACGCACGCACTCGCACGCACTCACACGCACACACACTCACACACACACACACACACACACACACACACACACACACACACACACACACGCACACGCACGCACGCACGCACACACACACACACGCATGCGCTTGTATACACAGAAAGGAACGCATACATCCAGTATACCTGTCAAGGTATAAACAATGACAGTGGCATGGCCCCACCTAGACATGTGTGAGGGGGATCCTCAACGGCATATTTCAGACAAGACATTGGAGCTCATCCCAATCTACAAGCCCTTCAAGGGTTGTGTAACATGAGCAGTCAGTCAGTCAGTCAGTCAGTCAGTCAGTCAGTCAGTCAGTCAGTCAGTCAGTCAGTCAGTCAGTCAGTCAGTCAGTCAGTCAGTCAGACAGACAGACAGACAGACAGACAGACAGACAGACAGAGGGGGAGAGACAGAAAAAAAAGGGGTGCGAGAGAAAAAAGGTAACCTGATGTCTCGGGGGGTTTTGGAACACTAAGCAGCTTCTAATCGAAGTTAGGAGAAGCTGCGTGTTCCTGCCAGTTCTCTCCTAACCAGTCTCTAGTTTGGCAATTTTCACCCTTCAGGTTGTCTTAGCTGTCTGTATATCCAAATTCCAGAAAAAAATAACTTCCCCACCCCACCCACTTTTTATCAGTAAGAAATCATGTGTTTGAGGTGAAAATTTTCTCTCATCAGCAGAAGGTTCACGCTCAGTGTCAATTCAGAGGCTCCACTTTCACTTAATAACAGGTGTTGAGAAGGTGTAAAGCCAACTTCTCTAGAAAAACTCTCTCCTGCTTTTGACTATCCAAGATCCACACCACACATGCTTATATTTAAAATGAAAAACTCACCACCCTCTTAGCGCTCCTTCTCTCCCCAGTGAGTGAAAACCTCCAGAAAAAAAGTTATTTTGATATTCCAGCACACTCTCTTGCCAAAATTATCCCAAAGTCCGATCCTTGCTCCTGATATCACAGCTGTGCATCCAGAGCCAGGCCCATTCACTTCTGTGTGTGTGTGTGTCGCTCTCCTACACTCCTGGAAAATGGATTGTTCTAAAACTTTAGTAACAAGAGTCCCAATACCGCTCCCTCCCTGTTGGTGTTCCTCACTGCAGGTCCTAGTGCCGTCTGTTCCCATGTGCTGCCTTATGGAGGAGGTGTGGAGGTGAGAGGTCGTGTTGAGAGGTAGATTGTTTTGTTTTACAGAAAAAGCGTTCAGATGATTTTAAAAAATCTTCAGTGAAACGCGCATTTACAAAAGTAAAGGTAAGTAGAATATAATGTGAAAACGCTGTGGCGAAATCAATGTATTCAATTTGGTGAGTGACAATGTAAGATGGCCACCGGTGGCTTCACTGAGGCCAGTAAGCGGTATTAGCAGCCCATTCATATATTAACTCTAATGTGTTTTATTCCATTAAATGTTGTAATGTTTGTTAATTTCAAGTGTACTGCGCAAACAACAGCACAAATTTATCTTGCTCCAAGTCTCAATTTACACATTGTTTATATCACCAGAATTCCATATTTACTTATTCTCAAACTGCCATAAGAGTAAGTCAAAGTATGAAATGCATGTTACTGAAATTTAAAAACAACAACAACAAAACCACAATGTCAGAGTTCCCTCTTTTTGTATCAAATCCTTCCCAAGATAATTGCTGGAATCTTAAATGCCTTTCCAGATGGGCAAAGGTAGTGCAGACTGCAACATCTATGCAAGAAATGCAATCCAATATTCATTCCCAACTTCTGCTTGATGGCAAAGCGAAATATGAAAAGTTAACCCACGCGCACCTCTAAGGGTAAGCCACACCCACCCTGCTCGGACCTCTAGACAACAGTGCCGCTTCTTTCTTGCTCTGGCATCTTTATTTTGTCACTTTCCATTCTTTTGCTTCTAAAGTGCTGCTGTCTTGCACGGCGTCACTTTGACCCGAACCGTATCGTTGTCAGACAGAGCAGGCAGTCATCCCGCCTCGCTTCTCTCTGACAGATAGAAAAATGAGAGAAAGGAAGGATTGTGTGTCAGTGTCATCTCTTTCTCCTCCCCCTTGAGAGAAAAGAATTGCTTCAGTTTCACTTGATATGTTGATGATGCTTTGGTGTTAATGAGGAAACTTTATTAGGGTGCAAACCCGAAAAAATAACACAGGTGCTAACTTGAGAGGGGTCTGTCGCTCTTTTTCTTTGTATCTGCTTAAGAATGTTGACCCTTGCTTTTGAGTTCTAACCCTGGCGAGCATTTGCCGAATGCCCCAAGCGTGTCGCTGTCAGATTTGCCAAGGCCCTTGTTATCGGGGCAAGGGCTGAAAGGGGAAACCCCCAGACGGTGGACTTTGCCCTCGCACTCGACTCTGAGGTTGTTTCAGGGTGAGAAATTATGAGGGGGGGGGGGGGGGGGGACCGGGCTGGTGGTGGTGCGTCGTAGAGGTCAGGAGTGCGCTAAAATGCTCATATTTCAAACTTGGTGTCAGCGAGTCCGCTTCACACGTAGACCTGCACACAGTTTATCTTCTGTTTTTAATCTTAACACATTTGGACGAGTTGGAAAGGTTGGAGGGCAAAAATGTTTGTCAATGGTTTGACATCAAGACGAGGTGCATTAGTGCTTATTCCAGAATATGTTAACTTAATCATTATCACAGTGCATGCGCATACATGAATTCCCAGAAATAATCAGGATGAGTCATAATCAATTTACTGCTCTATAAATTCTTGCAAGGACTTGAAGTTGCTCTTGATGCGCTCGAACACTGCATAGCTGTCTTTGAATGAAAGGGCACATCGTAATTATATTTAGGACCTGAAACTTTTTACGTTTGAGTAAGTTTAAGTTTATGTGATACAGTAAAAAATTCAAAGGCTGCCTAAAAACACTGATTTTACAAAGGGTGGTACTAGAGGGTGGCCATGGCCATCCCTGAAAATTTATTGGCCACCCTACAGCCACAAGCCAGAATACATTGTGTTGTGTCTCTACTAAGTGCAGTGTGAAAAGGGTTTTAAAAAAGAGCAATTTCTACAAAAAGTACATCTACATTCAATAATTTGACTTCAAATTAAGTTCACCTATAAACGTTTTTTTGTTTATTTTTAGATTCAACCTAAAGTTCTCACCCAAAAGACCAAACATGCTTGATTGTTTGCATAGTGTATGTGTGACATCCTGCACATTGTTGGTTTGCCGGGCTTGTCCTCCTACACCCTCGCGGTGGCCAAGTGCTGACGTATCTGGAAGCCTCCTCACTCATTGACTCCACTGTCGCCTTCCTCCCACGGGCTCCCTTTGTAGAATCCCGCTATTGTCCCGTCAAGGACGGCCTGTGGCATGCCCAAGCTAGAGCGTAGCCCTGCACGCACTCTCACGCACCGCGTGGCATGCAATGGCTGCTGCAGTTTGAACTACTATTTTTACTATAATATGGCAAAAATAAATCCTGGCAAAATCTCAACATTGCACATGACATTTTGGCAAATATCTTATGGAGCGCCATGGAAGTTGACAAACGCAATTAGCTTTTTTGGGCCACATAAAATGATGTGGTGGGCCAAATCTGGCCCCCGAGGCTTAAGTTTGAGACCGGTGGCCTCTTGACCCTGCCAGCACCACTGTAATAAAAAAAAGCACTTCACAAATCATGACATCATTCGGATCAGACGATATCCCGTCCGATGCAACTACTCCACTCGGGAGCAGGAGTTCAGAAATGTGTCAGTCGAGAAATGTAGACTATGTCCAGCCACAGATGAGCCATGACCAGGAATCAAGTGACTTTTACAGATTTGGCTGAAAGGGTGGAGCATGAGCCAAGGAAGAAGAGCTCATCAACTTTTGTGAGTGATCCATAAATATCCTGCTTTTATAGGCTATGCGCGCATTGCCTGAAATGTGGCTTTCTCGGATGTTAAACATTCCTGCTTGGCCTGAGTGAAGCGTGGGATTATTGGCGAAATATAACGGGTGAACAAGGAGAGATGAGAGCAATGGAGAGTTAAAAGAGACACCTGGGGGTTGAACAAAGCAGCAGCTGGCGAGGCTTTACTTCTCCAAAACGTCTTTGCAAGTCTTTGTCAGAGGTTCAACAGTGTTAGTTGATGAACTCCCACATATGCAATCACACCTGGGAATTCACATGGAGGCTCTTGCTTCCTTATGCTGGAGTAAAAAGGGGAGTAAATGCCCCTGTCATCTTAAAACGAAGACACTTTGTCTTCAGTGTAAAGTGCTGAGTGGTAAACATAACTGACCACATAGTCACCTTTTATTTATTGTTCAACTCCACAGTTCCATTTTTTGGTCACAAAGTATGACCAAAAGCAACATTTTCAAACTATCCTAATATCTCCTCTTACAAAGCCAAACATCAGCTTCAGCCAGAGGTGATTGTGTAATTTTAATCAACTGGAAGGTAAACGAACAGAATTGGTGACAAAGGGCAGCCTTGGCGGAGTCCAACCCTCACTGGGAACGAATCCGATTTACTGCCGGAAATGCAGACCAAACTCTGGCATCGGTGATACAGGGACCAAACCGCCTTTATCAGTTGGCTCGGTACCCCGTACTCCCGAAGCACCCCCCACAGAACCTCCTGAGGGACACGGTCGAACGCCTTCTCCAAGTCCACAAAACACATGTGGACTGGTTAGGCGAACTCCTATGCACCCTCGAGGATCCTGCTGAGGGTGAAGAGCTGGTCCACTGTTCCACGGCCAGGACGAAGGCCGCACTGTTCCTCCTGAATCCGAAGTTTGACCTCCCGACGGACCCTCCTCTCCAGCACCCCTAAATAGACCTTACCAGGGAGGCTGAGGAGTGTAATTCTCCTGTAATTGGAACACACCCTCCGGTCCCCCTTCTTAAAGGGGGGAACCACCGCCCCAGTCTGCCAATCCAGAGGCACTGTCCCTGATGTCCACGCAATGTTGTAGAGACGTGTCAGCCATGACAGCCCCACAACATCCAGAGCCCTTAAGAAATCCGGGCGGATCTCATCCACTCCCGGGGCCTTGCCACCGAGGAGTTTTTTAACTACCTCAGTGACTTCGACCCCAGAGATTGGAGAGAGTCCGCCTCAGAGTCCCCATGCCCTGCTTCCACAAGTCGAGGTCAGCAGCACGCCATTCTGTTAATAATTTTTATGGACAGAATTTCTAGGCGGAGGGTGTCCGGTTTGGGGACCTCAGCATTGCGTCTCTGCTTTTTGCAGACGACGTGGTGCTGTTGGCTTCTTCAGGCCGCGATCTCCAGCTCTCACTGGAGCGGTTCGCAGCCGAGTGTGAAGCGGTCGGGATGAGGGTCAGCACCTCCAAATCCGAGTCCATGGTCCTCGATCGGAAAAGGGTGGATTGCCCTCTCCGGATCGGGGATGGATCCTGCCCCAAGTGGAGGAGTTTAAGTATCTTGGGGTCTTGTTCACGAGTGAGGGGAGGATGGAGCGCGAGATCGACAGGCGGATCGGTGCAGCGTCGCCAGTCATGCGGACTCTGTACCGGTCTGTCGTGGTAAAGAGAGAGCTGAGCCAAAAGGCAAAGCTCTCAATTTACCGGTCGATTTACGCTCCTACCCTCACCTATGGTCACGAGCTATGGGTTGTGACCGAAAGAACGAGATCCCGGATACAAGCGGCCGAAATGAGTTTTTTCCGCAGGATGTCCGGGCTCTCCCTTAGAGATAGGGTGAGAAGTTCGGTCATCCGAGAGAGACTCGGAGTAGAGTCGCTACTCCTCCACGTTGAGAGGAGCCAGATGAGGTGGCTCGGGCATCTCAACAGGATGCCTCCTGGACGCCTCCCTGGGGAGGTGTTCCGGGCATGTCCCACCGGTAGGAGACCCCGGGGACGACCCAGGACGCGCTGGAGAGACTATGTCTCTCAGCTGGCCTGGGAACGTTTTGGGATCCCCCGGGATGAGCTAGATGAAGTGGCTGGGGAGAGGGAAGTCTGGGAGTCCCTCCTGAAGCTGCTGCCCCCGCGACCCGACCCCGGATAAGCGGAAGAAGATGGATGGATGGACGGATGGATGGATGGATGGATGGATGGATGGATGGATGGATGGATGGATGGATGGATGGATGGATGGAAGGTAAACGAGTTAGCCCTCGTTAGCTTGTTTACTTGCTTGCTCGTTTGTTTGATTAGTGGCACCATTGGCAAATTGTGGCAGGGTTTCTTCTTTCTCGACACCTGTCATCACGTTCCGTCACCCTTAAGATATCTAAATAACTTTACCTTAATTGTGATTGTAATAAATGCATTTATTATTTTTTTTTAGTTAGCTCCTGCTAGTTTGTTTACTGGCTTGTTTGTTTGATTAGAAGTACCGTTGGCAAACTGTGGCAGGGTTTCTTCTTTCTTGACTTGGATTTGACACCTCTGTCATCACGTTACGTCACCTTTTAGATATCGATATTTTTACATTTAGTGGGATTCATTCTAATTTAGACCCAGAGTTGAAAATGTTTTGGGAAAACCTAATTTAATGACTCAAAGCAACAGCAAATGTAACGAAATGAGCTCCACTCCACTAAATATTTAGAGAGAAGAAAGCATTATCAAAAGCTTTTATTGGCTTTTAGGCTCGTTCTTTTGTCCTGAGCTGTCCTTTGGTGCGCTTAGACTAATGGAGATCAATGTCAGAGTGAGTATGCACAAGGGATTAGATTAGAAAATAGCGTTGTCACATTCAACACGTCATGAAAATGAGCTCAGCCGGCTCGAGATTTCATGGGCCCGAGTGCATAAAAAAGGTTACACGTGAACTCTAACATGATCCAACTTGAGCGAACCCGTTTTTGTTGTTTATTTACCAGTAACCAAAACACAATGTTTCCTGGAAAAGGCCAAACGCAATGCAGTCATAAACAGAGACATGTAGAATATTCTGTAGAATTTTTCAGATGCTCATGTTGGGCCTGCTTTAGAAACATGCACTCGGAATTACTCTGGAGAGTCTCATAGCAACTTTTTTGGTTCACATGGCTTTTGTTTGGTGCTGCACTGTATCATGAGGAAAAATCTCTATTTTGCTGCTTATCCTGGTCAGGGTGGCATGTACGCTGGTGTCCAATGCTGTTGACTCTGGCCAAGAAGCAGCATAAACATTGGACTGCTCGCCAGACTTCTCGATGTAACAATTATGACGGGAATTGTTTCTTTCAAAAAGTTGCTTTTTTTCCCAGCTAATCATCTCCAATTTTGACATGGAAAGGAATTGTTTGGACTGTGAGAGAAAACCAGAGCATTTAAACAGAAAGGCCTGAACTACAACTGCTCAATGGAACACCTTAGACTCTAAGGTTTAGAGCAAAAAGTTGAGAAAATGCAGAAAGAAAGAAAATGCGTATCGTATCGCCGGCTGACTGAGCTCATCACGTATATAAAGTCAAGAGATAACTTTAAGAGGGTTATTTATTTGGTCCATCCCGTGAGAGACATCTTCTTTGATTTTCACTGTATCTGGCACTTGACTTGACGCCACGGTAAGCTATGGACAGATGTTCCCTTCACACATAGTACAGTTCAGCCGTCTGGTTTTCTTTGGGGCAATTTGCTGTAGCGGACAGCACCAGTGAGTTTTCTCAAATGGCTGGAGTAAAGGTGAGTGAAACAAGTACCGTATTTTGCGCCCTATTAGGCGCACCGGGGTATAAGGCGCACCTTCAATGAACTGCCCTTTTTAAAACTTTGTCCATATATAAGGCGCACCGGACTATAAGGCGCATTAAAATAGAAGCTTTACTGCAACAAACTGAGGTTGACTAGGGTTGCGGTATGCACCCACTAGCCAATAACCAACGAGCCCTCTGTAAACAATCGCGTTTCTCAAACGATCTCCTATAAAATGATTGGAACTGACTAAAGTTTGATCTAACGCATTGGTACTACTTACCTATGTTTCCCTTCCATATCGATCCGTAGATTTACTCGAAACATTAACAGAGCAGCCTATTTTGACATGAAATAGCCTCGCGCGTATAGCAGCTATCGTTATAGCATTAGCCATCGGCAATTTCCTATGAGCCTCAGCTCGCAATCTCCCATGAGCCTCAGCAAAGTGTAAACAATCGCGTTTCTCAAACGATCTCCTATAAAATGATCAGAACTGACTAAAGTTCGATCTAACGCATTGGTACTACTTACCTATGTTTCCCTTCCATATCGATCCGTAGATTTACTCAAAACATTAACGGAGCAGCCTATTTTGAAATGAAATAGCCTCGCAGGTACAACAGCTATTCGGTGACGCCCCCTGACTACAGTTACCGTAATGTTGGAAAGCGATGCGACCTTGTAATTTACTAGTCGTACTAAAACGTACTACCGTTTTTTTCCGTGTATAATGCGCGACATTTAGCTAATTTATTGTCCTAAAATCTGGGGTGCGCATTATACATGGGTACAATTTCTTTTTAATTTTTAAAAAAAATAAATTTTTTTTTTTTTTTTTTTTTTTTTAAGAAAATCATGGTACAACAAAACCAACAACAGGACTGACCGACAAAGACGTGGAACAAAAAGACAGGGTGACATTACCAAAGACAGGAACAGAAACCAAACAGACATCATGACAGTAACACATGCAATGATCCGACGGTGAGCGAGGGGCAGACAGGACTTAAATACAAAACAGGTTACATCGATTGAGGTGACACAGGAAGAGAGGGGCGACGCGAACAGAAACTATGGCAACCTAGACACATAGCAAAACTGGGGACGAGACATGACAAATCTCCCTCGAAATAAAACTTGAAATCACCTTTCTTCTTGTTTGTTGTCAATCGCACATCGCATTCAGCCATCCTGCCCAACACACTTAGTCAGTAAAATTCATAATTGACGACACATCGTTTGATGCGATGGTGCAATCCTTGATGGTGTGTTATTGTCAAATATTGTTTGTTTTTTAATCTCCATCGCGGACCGGACGTCATGCGGAAGCAGTATGACTGTGCATGCGCGAAAGCAGTATGACTGCGCATGCGCACTATGGGTCAGCTGCGCAGAACGGATGCGCAAGACACGTCAGCTATTTACTAATTAGCGAGAGTTCGGTTTAATTAGCAGTTTCATCAGAAAAGATAAGAGAGCAAGTTATACTGTAGCATTTCGAAAGAAAGTCATTGAAGTGGCAGAAGAATTAGGCAATAGGGCAGCTGCGCGCCAATTTGACGTCGATGAGTCAAACATAAGACTCTGGAGGAAGAAAAAAAATCAATTTGATACAGCGAAGGCTTCAGCAATATAGTCATCTTCTCTTCTTGACTGACAATGAATGTGATGGTTTAATACAATCACCAAATAACAAAATGCGTATTACAGGTCGGTCATATTTTATTTCACAACACTTTGCCTTGTTCCTTTTTCCTTTCGTCTCTGCTGTTCACTTCAAACACGCTCCATACGAGCGCATTGCTCTCGTATCAGACAAGGCTTGCTCGATCATCTGCTCGTTTGCTGTCACAATTTTTTTTGTTGCCGTTGATTTCTCCGACTGCCCGTAAACGCACCACCGCGCTCCGTGCGCGCATGTGAAAAAGGCGTGCGAACGTGAAAAAGGCGGCTCTGTATGGGAGAGACGTTGAAGAGGAATAAAAACACCCTTGGAAACCAAAACTTGCCCCTCGTCGTGACTCGGAGCCGCAACAAATGTTTCGGATTTGTGTAGGGTACATTGTGACAGACAGCAAACGAGCAGGTGATCGAGCAACCGTCTGATACGAGAGCATTGCGGTCGTATGGAGCTGGTTTGAAGTGAACAGCAGAGACGAAAGGAACAAGGCAAAGTGTTGTGAAATAGAATATTACCTGTAATACGCATTTTGTTATTTGCTGATTGAAACTGCTAATTAAACTGTGAATTGAAACTAATAGGTGGAGAACTGAACTCTCGCTCTTTATATAGCTGACGTGTCTTGCGCATCCGTTCTGCGCATCTGTAATGGCGGCCTCCGTATGACGTCCGGTCCGCGATGGAGATTAAAAAACAAACAATATTTGACAATAACACACCATCAAGGATTGCACCATCGCATTAAACGATGTGTCGTCAATTATGAATTTTACTAAGTGTGTTGGGCAGGATGGCTGAATGCGATGCGCGATTGACAACAAACAAGAAGAAAGGTGATTTCAAGTTTTATTTCGGGGGAGATTTGTCATGTCTCGTCCCCAGTTTTGCAATGTGTCTAGGTTGCCATAGTTTCTGTTTGCGTCGCCCCTCTCTTCCTGTGTCACCTCAATCGATGTAACCTGTTTTGTATTTAAGTCCTGTCTGCCCCTCGCTCACCGTCGGATCATTGCATGTGTTACTGTCATGATGTCTGTTTGGTTTCTGTTCCTGTCTTTGGTAATGTCACCCTGTCTTTTTGTTCCACGACTTTGTCGGTCAGTCCTGTTGTTGGTTTTGTTGTACCATGACTTTCTTTAAAAAAAAAAAAAAAAAATTTAAAAAAAAAAAAAAAAGATTAGATTTTTTTTTACCCATGTATAATGCGCACCCCAGATTTTAGGACAATAAATTAGTTAAATTTTGCGCACTATACACGAAAAAAAACGGTAATATGGGTGATGAGTGGGGAAGACCTTTCCAATCAGTGGGGTATTGAATAAAGACATTTATGGCTCTAGGTTGATTACAGTCTCTCAACACTGACCATGTGTCATCAGATGAGCTTCGCCTTATTGAAAACCAGACAAAGTGAAGGAAATATCCCTTGTCTGGCCTGCAAGTATATTCTAGTATTCTGGAATTGTAATGGAAGATTGGTTAAAAACCTTCACGATATGAAATAGAAATGTACAGTATGTATAAAAAGTCTACACACCCCAGTTTGAATACAAGGGTTTGTAATATTAAAATATGAGACGAGAAGAAACCCGCTCCGTCCTGCTTCAATGACTACCGCCCCGTGGCACTTACGCCCATCATCATGAAGTGCTTTGAGCGGCTTGTCATGGAGCACATCCGATCCGTTCTCCCCCCCACCATTGACCCCTTCCAGTTTGCGTACCGAGCCAAACGGTCCTCTGAGGATGCCATCTGCTCTGCCCTCCACTCGGCCCTCACCCACCTGGAGAGAAGGGACTCGTATGTGAGATTGCTGTTTGTGGACTTCAGTTCTGCCTTCAACACCATTGTGCCACAACGCCTCATCAGCAAACTTGACACGCTGGGCCTCAGTACCTACCTCTGCAACTGGCTACTGGACTTCCTCTGTCAGAGGCCACAGGTAGTACGTGTTGGCGACAAAATCTCCGCTGCATCACGCTGAGCACGGGGGCCCCCCAAGGCTGCGTGCTCAGTCCGCTGCTCTTCACCCTCCTGACGCATGACTGCACTGCAACCTACAGCAACAACCGTATAGTGAAGTTTGCTGACGACACGACTCTGGTGGGTCTCATCACCAAGGGAGACGAGACTCAACACAGGCTGGAGGTTGACCTTCTGACCACGTGGTGCAGGGACAACAACCTCCTGCTGAACGTCGACAAGACTAAGGAGATTGTTGTGGACTTCCGGAAGGGTCACACCCAACACCTGCCGCTGACCATCGACGGTGCTGTGGTGGAGAGAGTGAGCAGCGCCAAGTTCCTGGGGGTGCACATCAGTGAGGATCTCTCCTGGTCCACCAACACCGCATCACTGGCAAAGAAAGCCCAGCGCCGCCTGTACTTCCTGCGGAAACTCAGGCGAGCGAGCGCTCCTCCGGCCGTCATGACTACATTTTACCGCGGCACCATTGAGAGCGTCCTCTCCAGCTGTATTGCTGTTTGGGGTGGCGGCTGCACTGACTACAACTTGAAGGCCCTGCATCGCATAGTGAACACGGCTGGTAAGATTATTGGTGCTTCGCTCCCCTCCTTGAAGGACATTTACACCTCCCATCTCACCCGCAAGGCGACCACGATTGTGAGTGATGTGAGTCACCCCGCTCACTCTTTGTTCGAGCTTCTGCCCTCTGGGAAGAGGTACAGAAGCCTGCGCTCCCGTACCACCAGACTCTCAAACAGCTTCATACTCCAGGCTGTTCCATGGATCCAGTGCTGGATCCTGAACTCGCTTCCCCGTTCTGTGTAGCGTCCTGTACTTTTACTGTCTGTATGCACACTGGCTCTTATTTGTTAATAGCAAACAGAGCTGAATCTCAGTTATTAGAGGGTGTGCACACTTATGCAACCAGTAAGGTTTTTTCCCCCTTTGCCCTAAAAAGGTTTGGACAAAACACATCATTGTACAGCCGGGAAAGGTTTTTGAAATAGTTAAAAAAGAACATGTTGGAAAACTGAAATCTGGAAGAACAGAAACTATTGTGTTTTCTCTTTATGGGGTGAAAGAAATGTATGGCCTTAAAATGTATGCGGGTACCTCTAAAGAAAAACAATGACTGAATGTTTCGAGACGATTGAGGTGAAATTGTTGCTAAGTGCTTCAATTATGTCCTTGAAACTTTGTGGGAAAAGTTATGAGAAAGCCATTTTTGGCTCCAGCTAGACTGTACCTCACTGTAACAAATTAGGTCCATAAATGCACAGTAGAGCTTTAGCAGTACATTTTACTAGCTAACTGATCTGTGGTGTAAAACAAAACTAACCCTGACCCCATGATGGAACTTTTTGAATGACTGTATAAAAATTTCACCACAAATCAAAGCTCTATTCAAAAGTCTTCCCAGAAGAATGAAAGGTGCGATAGCAACAGTGTCAAGCAATTTAATTAACTCTTTGTCTCATTTGTAATCGTTTCCTGAAATATCAAATTAATTATCAAGATAGGAAATGTCACTGTAAAATGTGAAAATGATGTGAAAATGTTTGCATGATCCCAGTTGAGATTTTAGTCATGAATTCTTCAAACTAAGGGTGTAACTGTATATTATGGGCCAAAAATACATTTGTGTATTTGTGTGTGTCTGTGTGTGTGATTAGGAATGGGCAAACACACCCTTCCTCAGTGCCAAACATTTCTCCAATCAGTGAAGGCCGCTGGAGTTCGATGGCTGCTGTGTAAGCCTCTCTAAGTGAGAAAAGATGTGGTGGCTTTGTGCTCGGCACAGCACTTTGGTCAAAGATGGAGACAATTCATTTTTTGGGGAACACTACTGGATTCCAATGTCTGACAGAGTCTGACTCCTCGCAGTGAAGGTGACACGTCTCAATTTACTCCGATGATGTTTTTTTATAAAACAGTTGAGTTTGCGATTAAAGTAATTGCTGCTGAATTTTCCACTTGGCTTTATAAGGTGATATTTATTGTTACAACTTATAGAATCATCTTAGCGATGATTAGAGATGGCTTTTTTATTTTTTATTATTCTTATCAGAGGAGTTAAGAATAGTGGATGTGCTCACACATTGAAGTGCATGTAAAGAACTGGGGGTGGAAGGTCCTGGTGTTCTGCTAGGCCAAGTTCTGCTGGTGTTTAGTGTTGTGACGTGAGCGCTGGCCTCAGAGTAATAAAGATGTCTCCCCAGCTTCAAACTTAAAGGTCTGACTAACATAGTCTGACTTCGGTCGGACCACACAGGAAAGCCACTGGCGGAGCGAGGAGGGGGGCGGTTGGGGGGGGGGGTCTTGTGGGGTTACTGGCCCCCTATAAAATATTTATTTCCAGGAATTTGTTTCCACATTTCCAGCCTTCCCCCGTCGGGAACACAAAATTCGTCTTTATCCCCATTTTTTGAAGACCTTTTTGTAATTTGTAATTATTTTTTTATTCTTGGCCCCCCAAGGAAAAATCTCTAGCTCCACCAATGACAACAAGATCACAATAGGATTGGACTGCAAGTGATTGAACTGCAAGCCTTTCTGCCTATGGACGAGGTAGATACTTGTTGAATGACATCACATTTAACCAAATCTCATAAAACTGAGTCTGTGTCACATACTTTATTGACGTCATCCAGAGGAAGGGCCTTAATTTTTTTCCAACCTATTTCCTCAGCTGGTACTTGTGGGCTCTATTACGGAAAATAACTGAGAAGCACTGATTTACAGTAACACAATAAATGATAAACACAGAGCAGAAGGACCAGAGGCAGAAAATTGGTGTATTTGTCTTAGTCACAATTATACAGCAGCCTCGTTTTTTACATAGTAGTTTTTATTGACGATGCCAAAATTAGTGGTTTATGCCAGTCAACGTTTTCGTCAAAACACGATACACGACAACATTTTCCTCTTTGAGATTCCGAGACACTTTTGTGTACAGAGGAACATCTGGCTTGAAGTGGTTCACGCCTTTTGGAAATCTGGTGCATGCCGATGTCCCACTTTATAGGGAGCAATCGAGACTTGGGCCCAGAAGGAAAATGTTGGAGGAAGTTCCGCAAATATTAACCGGACAAAACAGTGTCTGAATGACGGATGTCCTGTTTGCATTATGTCCAGCGACTCATTAATGATGTCACGTGTTGCCATTGCCACATCGCAGGTCTGCACAATGTTGGCCGAGGCTGAGGCAGCGACAGCACGTAGCCTCGGTCTCGGAATCCGACAACAAACCAGGGAGCATCTTACATGACACCACAACAATGACCCCACTCAGTCTTGCTGTTTAATCTCATCCACATATTGCAGAGTATCCGTCTGGCAGGTAAATGTTATGCATGTATGTTATGTTATCCGGTTGTTACTAATTCTCAACTTCATCCTGCTACTGACAGGAAATGGGCAAACCAAACTGAAATAATGGTTCGAGCTGTCAAACTGTTTAGAAGACTCACTTTGGCTTTAACAGATTCTAAAGCCTGCTCTTACTTGGAAACTGAAACGGACACGTTTGACTGTGCGGCACGTGCGCTAAGCAAGTTGGGTGACAACTCTACATGTTTATCTTTTTGGACTTCCCGTTGGTGTCATTTCCAGCTACCCCTATGCTTTTGTCCAAATTGGGTACAAATTTAAATTTGTGTTTGTCAAACTTTATTGAGCCAAGGGGCCCGTTTTTCACAAAGAAAATCTAACCTTACACCACCAAAAATGAATACCAATTACAATTCTAACTGTTAATACAGAACAGAATAGTATAGATTTTTTGTCAAATGCAAAATGTGAGAGGTAAAACCAGTCATTACCTTCCAAAACAAAACTAGGTCATCATTCCTTATGTAAACCGGCAGGTCCAAATCGCCTGGTAGTGATGGATGGAGTGACACAGGTCATGCTGCCAGGGTCTGAATGCCTTCATGTTATATTTGTGAAAGATGTGTGTTTATGTTTGTGTGTGTTTACAGGAATGTATAAATGGGACTTGGCTTTCAGCCAAAGGGCCGGCAGTTGTTTAGATTGACCTCCACAGTTGCCATCTTTGTTCCAGTGTCTGCTGCTGTCAGTGTCAGTCCGCTGCCTCGCTCTTCAAATTGTTTGATAGACAAAGAAAGTGAGAAGGAATTCCAAATGTTTGTGTTTTACTATGTTAGCGGACAGCTGCTGATGATTATCCGGAGATCGGTAGTGCAAAGATAACAGGAGGTGTGTGTGTGGCTTTAGCATTACATTCCAGAGTTAAAGGTCAGCTTTAAGATGTGTTGCCAAGAGGCTGGGCATAGGATCACTTGAATTGATTTTGTGTCATAAAATGGCGTCCTGATTACAAGATTTGTCTTTTTCTATTGTGTCATAAATCACCGTAGTGTTTGGAATCCTTCTGGAATTTCCATCCATTTAACGCCCACCTGCACAAGTTGTATCAAGAGTAGTTTAGAGTTACACCGTTTGTCTTATTTGCTGGTCCAAGTGTTTGCACACAAAAATGTGTTAGAAAAAAAAATCACATCTGTGTGAGAAACCACACGTTTTAAAAGAAAAGCGAATTTGAGTCTATAATCAAAACCATATATGCTGATGGTGATCTAATCCGAGCAATTTTTACTGGAAAGAGATTCAAGTTGTACTGGTATGACCACAACATTTCCCAGATGATCAATTAGGCCTTAAATACTATTGAGTTGGCACCATCTGACGTTTGGACAAAAGGAAACGGTGATTCCATTCTTGTCTAAACATTCCAAACAAACTCATTTCCGATAAAAAGGCATCAGGGCATTCCGAAAATTAGTCATGCCGAGACTGTATTTCCAATCAGTCTTGTGGTCATTCAAATATTTTCTTTTCTATATTAGTCTCATATTATCCTGACATTTTAGTCACAGTTGTCAGGATTAATTCATTAATACAGTTTTAGAAAGTTCCAACCTTTTTATAATCCAAGTCCAGCTTCCTTCCTGCTTCCCTAGGCCCTCCAAGCACCATTTTCCCCCCCACACACTAAAGACAATCATTTTAACCCCTGACCTTGACAGATTGCGACCAGGTGCTCTGCATCACCGTCTGACTGTAGCAGGCGTAGACTTTTCAGAGCGAGACCGCATGTGTGTGTAACTCACAGTGAAGTATTAACAGGTGTCCGCGGCTATTAGCAGGTGTTTATAGACGTGTCCCACACGGAGGTGGACGTCTCCCAATGGTCATGGAAAATTACTGAGACAAAATTCCCGCTGGTGATTAACTAAATAAGACCTACTGTCCGTCTTCGCTGCCAAGAGCCCTGAAAGAGACGAATCATATGCTCTAATCATGTATGTGCATGTTTATATACATGTGTGTATCTATAGATGTCAGTGCTTTAATTATTTCCTGTTAAACCGGCCCCCGACTTCCATCCACGGAGGTGAAAGAGAGCTCCGTAGAGTAGGACCGGGCGTGAGTAAAAGCCATGTCCGAGCCCCATCCACCGTCCCCGGACAGCCACCCGGCCGAGTGCCGGCCCCCGACTTCCACCCACGGAGGTGAAGGAGAGCTCCGTACAGTAGGACCGGGCGTGCGTAAAAGCCATAATAGTTTTTCAAACCTTCTGTGTCACTCCAAATCCTTAAATCCTTCAAACTCTTCGTCCTCCGTGTCACTTACAAACAAAGTAGCTAATGATGCCGGTAGTACGTGGGGCCCTTCATCATCTTCGTCATCCCGTGATCGAATCTTTGTCCTTTATGTAAACAACCGCCGCGCCGCGCTGCTGACGTCACTTGAAATTCAAATTACAGTAATCCCTTCCTACATCGCGGTTCGTTTATCGCGGTTTCAAATAATTCACAAAAATAAGTCGCTCCTCAGTATATGTCGCCCCCCCACCCAAACTATGAAAAAAACGTGACTTATAGTCTGAAAAATACGGTAATTTAATTTTGACTTCTTAACGTTTGAATAAAGTCCAACCTTTCAATGTTTTGTTTTGTTTTGTTTTGTTCAACCAGCTAAATTTACAGCATTTATTTGATCCATGAATGCACCAAAATATTCCAAAGTTTGATGCCTTTCTCTAACTCTTCTCGTTTCTCTATTGCAACCTGCTCATGGAACTGTGAGGGTAACCACAGTCACAACTCCCCTCTCATTCAAAAGTTCAGAAAGGATCAACTAAAGTTCACTTTTAAAGATGAACTTTCACCTGAATGCCAAATAGCCCACCGTCCGTAAGTAGAGTACAAATATTCACCACGACTCCATAATGAGTGTTAAACATCTATCAGAGTTGTGAAGTGCATAGTGAAATAAACACAACAGAGTTGTCAACCCAGGGAGATAAACTTGGCCCGATAACACAGGACCGAGACCAAATGACTTCCTCCCACTTCTCTGTTGGTTTCCTGGATATTGATTGGTTGCACAACATATTTACAACTTTACAACCAAATAAACATTTGTCCATATGTGTTTGCTTTCAAACGTTACATGTGACTGGATGTGCTCTGGCGGTTGACATGGATGCAAACACTCACCGCTCACTACATGTGACTGAGGGAGGCCAACTCTAATAAGTAGTAATTGCCATGTTGCCTTTTCATTTTTAATGATGTCAGGGTTATTACAAGAGAGCCATTCAACCCTTTGGTGTCATGTTGCATCCTTGTTCAGATGAGTTGTGACCGAGGCAGTGACATCTACTGAATAAGAGATCATGCATATGCACACACACACGCTGATGTGCTCCATATGTTCATGCGTCATTATCAGATTTTGCCAAATGTTTCTCAGTGACGTTCAGAACATTGTACATTGTCGATCCCTCTGTGGTTCTTTACAGACAGGGGTCAGTGCGTTTGTGACACACCCACACGCGCAAGCGCTTTGACACGTGCTAAATAAAACATTGCGCTCGTAAACTAATCCAGCCCACATATGTGGAGCACAGCATGGGTAGCGTGCTGCTTTGTATGGCTGTATGACATTAGTAGGGCTTGAGTTTCAATTTGGAAAGGCTAACACACCATTCGTATTTCCCAAAACCTCTGTTGATCGAAATCATGTGGGTTCTTCACTTCTGCCAGCAGGTGTACCATCCATCCACAAGACATTTTTGGGGGTCTAAGAGTGAGAATAATAGTCTAAAACCAGGTTCTTTGATATTCCAGATGATGGACTGAAGATAAAAAAACTTGGAGAGCAGATGAAAAACATCTGGAGGGATGTGGCTGGAAATCAGGAGATAAAGCTGAATCATTTTTCAAAAGTGACTAAATTGACGGACTGGATTGTAGTCAATGCCGGCGAAAGTGGGGAGGCGCGGGGGCACTGCAAAGAAATATGCTTGGACTGTCTAGGTGCCAGGACAGATAATTGACTTAGGCATTTTCTAATTTTACCTGTCCACCTTTAAATATGCTTGGGACTGTCTGGGTGGCTTGGTGATGCACTGGGTAGCCTGTCCGCCTCACAGTTACGAGGGTGCGGGTTCAATTCCTCCCTGTGTGGAGTTTGCATGTTCTCCCCGTGTCCGGTTAACCCCCTGGCCTGGTCACCAGCGCAGCGAAACCCCAATTTCTGCCTTTTGCTAACTGTGCAGAATCCATTGGGCCTCAAGGTGCTATACAGTCATATACAGCAACTGTAATGAATGGGAGGGGATGTCATAAAGTCACAACTCTGACTGCTGGACCACAGAAATGCCAGTCTACAGCAAGAGTCAAACAAAAAAAGATGTGTGGGATGTGTACCATAGCCACAATCCGCTGTACAGTATGTGACTGATATGCTACTAGAATTTTTAAAATACATTTGTGGTGTTTCAATTGAATTAATTCCTTCTTGATAAAATGTTGTTATGTGTAGATCTGATGTCTGCGACTGACCGTCTGACATATATGTGCACAAAGAATCTTGCATCATATGTTTGATTCTCGGACGGAAGCATAAAAGATTTGCAAGTCAACATAGCATCTGTGTTTGTGTGCGATCAAACACATAATCATCTGTTTACGGACGGCGTCCGGCAGACCAAACAAGCACTTGAGATTACTGTGGTGAGGCCACAATCAGAGCCGCGGTCGTTTTTTGGAATTCATGAAGCTAGAGTGCAAAAAAAAATAAAAAAATAAAAGCCGCATCTGGTGATTAGAATTCCATATGCTTGGAAGTCAATTGGGTTTGTGTTAAAACTGTAAAAATTCCTACAGAACACATTTGGCCTCCGGGGTGCGTGACTATTACATGACCAACCTGACCTCACAGTGACTCATTAAAATGCTTTGTACATACCAAAAGAATGTAACCAAAAAAAGAGAGCAGAAGCAAAGAATAAAGGAAAGGGAACAACTTGAAACCTATGACGGGGCTTTAGAGCCAGAGGATCATTTATACAACCCGAATCATCCAATGTTGGCATTGATGATTACTGTTTTTTTTAAATCGTTTGTTTTGCAATGCGCCCATCAATAAAATCTAATTTTTTATGAAAAAATACTGATGATGCTAAAACAAGAAGTGTTAAATTTCCAAAGTTGTGAAATAAATGGCACAAAATGTTTAAGAGGTTTGGCATGCTCAATCTTGGTAAGAAGCAAAAACGCTAACCATATCAAAGCTGCGGTTAATAGTCTGGCTTTGATTCAGTTAAACTTCCATTTTTTTCATTATTTTACAGCTTTGCTCACAGCTAACTTGACATATGAGAGGGCCACTAGCTCCACCTTGCCTTACCTGTATATAAGAAACAAGATCTTTGTGGTGGTGGTGGAGGGGGGGGGGGTGCAAGAAAAAGAAAGGGGCCGGAAAAAAACTGCACTGCCCACCGTCCTTCACCTGCCTCACCCGAAATGAGGATCCGGTGTCCCCCTTTTGAAAGGGACAATCAAACAACATGCAGGCGCCTTCTTAACCGCACTGACCCTTTCTGGGGGAGCAGACTGTCTTGGACCTGGGCCAAGACAAAACCAAATTTGCAGATCGGTGCTGCGCAGTGGCGCTTGAATGGTGTGTCAGTGGTGTGTTTGTTTGTCATCTGATAAGGAGGCTGCCCCCTGCTCACTCACTACTCACACACCCCCAAAAACTTTAGTTCTGGCAGAGCAAGGATTCTTTATTGGGTTGGGGGGGTGATTTGTCCGGTGATCTGCCAAACGTTTTACGTTACCAACCCCTCATATTCTTCAGAAATTTGAGCCACGTGAAAACAAAAAAAAAAAATCTAGAAAAATCTAAAAATACCCAATAGTCAAGCATATTTTTTTTGGAGGAGGGGGGGGGGGCGTAGATCCTTGGCTTCCCCTCTAGCTCCGCCAGTGAAGGCAAGCTATGTGCTATTTTGGCTTTCTGCACTTCATGATGCTGTCCAGCAAAGTTCAAAAGAAAAACTGGGTATTAACTTTCTTGTCTTTCTGCTGTCCTCTTGATTGTTTTCAGATTCCAAAATGTGAGAAAACATTTTTCAGTTTGTACAGTCAGCGCTTGAGTCTGCAAATAATGCTGACACAGGGGAAATTAATTTTCTCTACTTTCAAGAATAACAGATTTGATGGATTCATTTTCTTTTCTTTTTTCCGTTTTTTCAAGCAGAAGAGAATGTGCAATGCATTTGAGAGCAAATAAAATAAGCCACTTCCTTTCATACTACCATTATTCTGGACACAACGTACTGCACTATATGCCTGTTGTGGTTTATACGCCCGCATGTTATTTGACATTCTTCACTTGTATTGTTCCTTTCAAACAGATGCCCACATAATTTTTTATTTTTTTTATCCTTTGGCCTTGATTCTAAACCGCTAAAGTCGTGTTTATCAGCTTGCCAAGACACAATAGCATCGGACCGCACAGTGGGCAATTACTATATTTAAACTTTTTATTTGACATGGGAAACCATTCCACTTGAACACACTGGGGAGTTGTTAACGTGTTTTTGTAGACGACCAGTATGATTTTGTTGATATGGAGTTTCGCTGGTGAGAAACTCAGATATTGTGGATCCTTAATTTTATACCTGTTAGCATAAATATGCAAAAACTACCACATGCATGAAAAGGATTCTTAGAGAGTTAGTTCAGGAGCGGCAAATATAAATCGCCGCGTTGTGTTCAATTAAGGTCTTAAGCCTGAATGATCTGGCGATGGCGGTGAACAAGACAACATAAATCTTGCAAGCGATTCAAAACAAGCACAGGCCAACTTCCCAAACGCTCACATTCCATTTCTGGTGTACACTGTGCTGGTGTCGGCCTGCACAGTTGACATATTCACGCCGGGTTTGGATTACAAAGGAACATCCAAGATATACACTGGTTTGAATCAGATGCCCCCCTTCCCCTCCCACCCCTCCCAATTGTCTCACTTGGGTTCTGTTTCAGTTATTTCTTTACATGCCCTTGAATAACCTTATGAAACCTGAATTGTATTGACAACAGAACACATGGCTGTTTTTTTTTTCAACCGTAAATTCAAAAAAGCTCTGCAAGAGATGAGTGCTTGCAAGGGAGCATTTCATCACTTCCCTGCTGGCAGAGTACCGCTGACATGTTTTTTTAATTTCACCGACAGCTTCCTAATTCATTATACAAAATACATAAGCGCACATGTTAGGGACAGTAAATCTCTCATCGCCACGCTATTACTGTTTTCAGTCTGTCAAAAACAACATGCATCTGCTTTTTGTGTTATTGTTGCAAAGAGGAATTCATGGAGAAGTAATTAGTGTGAAGGCCTTCGCCTTCACACTTATCTTATTCTACACCATTTACTTTCTTCTTCTTTTTTATTCTCCTCACTTTTTTGTCCTGCTACTACTTCCACATAATTCAACCGATTCACTCCATTCCATTTTTGACGTATTCTAAATATTCACGAGATTTTTCTCATTCTGAAAATTTTCAGTTTTTGCAAAATTCGCAAATTTACGACAAATTCACGACAAATCTTTCCCCGTTCATTCTTAATGGCACAGTCAACATTTCACATTTATGTCTTTCCAGCTGGAAATTCACATTATTCAGCACATTCAAATCACATTCGGGAAGATTTTTGACACTCCCAAAGTTGCCAACAACCTAACCTTTTAAACCTGTAGTTTTTGTTTTGTTCCAAATTCCCAAAACTTTTAATTCCCATTCATTCTCTATGAGGGATTCAACATTTGCTCTAATTTCTACATTTTTCAACTGATTGCACCCAACTTTAAACTTTTGCTTACCAATTCCTCAACTTCCCACTTATCAAAAATTCCAAATTTTCAATTTTGAAATTCGCACCAAATTCTCCAAAATTAGTTTTTTCCCTTCTAATTTCGAATTTCTTTCACCGATTCAACCCGTTCAAACTTTCAACTGTTCATCTTTTGCCTACCTATTCCACAACTTCCCACTTACCAAAAAATCCAAAATTTTAATTTTGAAATTCACGCCAAAATCTCCAAAATTTGGTTTTTCCTCTCTAATTCCTACATTTTTCAACCAATTCAACCCGTTCCAACTTTGAACTGTTCACCTTATGCTTACCATATTCACTTCTTCACCCCCACTTCCACAATGGGGCGGCCATCTTGGATTGACCCAGAAGTGCCCCAAAATGAACACAAACTGAACCGGAAGTGCCCCAAAACAAACAGGAAGGGCCCCAAAATGAACAGGAAGTGCCTCAAGATGACAAGGAAGTGAACCGTAAGTGGCACAATTTTAACAGAACGCGAACCGGAAGTGCCCCAAATCAAACCGAAAGTGACCTATATTAAACCAGAAGCACCCCAAATCAAACCAGAAGTGAACTAAATTAAACCAGAAGTGACCCAATTAAATCGGAAATGACCTCAAATAAACCGGACGTGCCCCATATAAACCGGAAGTGATCTTTATTAAACCAGAAGTGCCCCAATTCAAACCGGAAGTGACGTAAAGTAAACCAGAAGTGCCCCAAATAAACCGGATCGCACTCACACCTAGGGACAATTTGGAGTCTTCAATCGGCCTATGTATTTAGGATGCGGGAGGAAGCCGGAGTGCCCGGAGAAAACCCACGCAGGCCCGGGGAGAACATGCAAACTCCACACAGGGAATCGAACCCGCACCCTCCTAACTGTGAGGCGGACGAGCTACCCAGTGCGCCTCAATGCACCTCAATTATTAAAGCAAATCTTTACAACACCCATCACGTATGGCATTCGGAAACTGCAAGCCTAGTTTTAACTTCGACATTGAAGCTATAACCCGTATTGATGTTGAAAATATTTAATCTCCTCATACATGAACAGACTTTGACTCTGACTTTAGACACCGTGAAAACTAGAAAAAGGAAATGAAACAAATTAATATTTGACATTACAGAACTTTCACATATACATCACCACGTACTTCACAAACACGTTACAAGCACACATTGCACAATAGACGTTACAATCAACAACTTAAGTCAACAACACAAAGTAATTCTTTAAAACACAGTTATCGTGTGCGCCGTTGACCAGGTATAGCTAAATTAACTTTCGTCGTTCAATTGCTCCTCTCGCTATTTCGCGCATCACTCTCGCTCCTATCGCTTCTCTATTTCTTTGTTACTTGTTCCGCGCTATGCAATCTCCCGTACGTAACATGAACAAAACAACAAAAACACAAATTAGAGAAAAACAACAAAATAAATAATGACAAATTAGAGGAAACAGCTAAATAAATTACATTTCTTCTGCAAATGTGTGCAGTTATTTATACTCCCAGCAAATTAGCCATTGATTTAACAACATACCAATGATGAGCAACGCACTTCTAGGCAACTAAATCAATGGTAATTTTAACGCTACGTCTAAACGATTGTCTAATTTGACACGCAGGGAGTTGTGTTTTCCACTAAAACAACTAATTTCTGGATGGGACGTTCAACAACAGATGGCCTGTTAGGACGTTCACCTCTTCTGGCGAATCTTCGATCACCTATCTGCACAGTTGCTTTGCGAACAACTCCACCTGCATCCTCACATAAGCTTCCATTCGTTGCGAGGAGCATCTTTTGATTTCAATCTTTTCTATGCTCTTAAGGTCACTGACCCAGCACTCCCACCTTGGCTTTATCTCATCTGGAAGTGGCTCATCCCAGCTGATGCCGTTCTGACACATTTTCTGAAGGACCTGTTGCCTGAGACTAGAAATGGGGCTAAAAACCCCAAAGGGTCATACATGGAGGCTACAATTGAGAGAATTGCACGTCGTGTCCATGGTTTCTCTTCGAGTATGACCTTGAAGAAGAAAGTGTCCATTTCTACATTCCATCTCACTCCAAGAACTGTCTGAACTGGTAACTCTTCATGGCTAATCTGTACGTCTTTCACTCCCTTGGCTTCTTCACTCTCACAGATGGATTCTAGAACTGCTCGATCATTGGAGATGAATTTGTGGAGACGGAGTTGTCCTTTGGCACACAAAGCTTGGGCTTCCTTCGCCAGTTTAATGGCTGGGTCCACAGATTCAACACTTGTAATCCCATCATCAACATAAAAGTTCTTTATGATGAATTCAACGCCCAGGGGGTATTTCTCCTTATTCTGCTTTGCAAGATACTTCAAGCCATAAATTGCCCAGCCTGGAGATGACGATGCTCCGAGCAGGTGAACCCTCATGCGATACTCTTTAGGCTCTGATTCTGTATCCCCACCTTTCCACCACAAAAAATGCAGATAGTCGCAGTCTTCCTTGCTGACGTGGAATCAGTGGAACATTTTTTCTATGTCACACATGACAGCTATACATGCGCTATATACACCGCGCAGTCCGTTGGTGAGATCAGGTCCGGTCAGAAGATGATCGTTTAACGCAGTCCCTTCATACTTAGCAGAGCAGTCGAAAACGACTTTGATCTTATCTGGTTTCCTTGGGTGATAGACCCCTTGATGCGGGATATACCACACATTTCCTAGCTCAGGGTTGCTATCTGCCTCTTTGGCCTCTCCATTTTTTAAAACATCTTCCATGATATTCACATAATCACATTTAAACTTGGTATTTCTTCCAAACCTGTTCTTCAGGTGCCTCACTCGGACCATTGCAAGCTTCTTGTTGTCTGGGAGACACGGTCGTGCTTTGAAAGGTAAAAGCATCTCAATGTGATTACGTTCATAATTTGGAGAAATTGGATATCTTCCTGTGATGCGTTCTTTTCACCTCGGTCGGTGTCGGCAGTTGGTGTCACAAGAGGCAGCTCTCTGATCCCTATGCGAGATTACATAGGCCTGTCACATCTTTGGAGCTTGCACTCTGACATTCGCTACTTACGATGCTCCAGCCCAAGTTAGTCCTTATAGCGAAAGGCTCGCTGTCATTTCCTGTAATAACTTGGCGTGGTGCTAGTGCTCTAGAGCAGTCCTAGCCAATCAGTAACCCCACAATCCAACAATGGGGGCATTTCCTGGGCGATGGCTGCAAGGTGATTCCACTTGTTTGCAGTTGTGCAGGTAGGAATGTGTGCTCGCTCAAATGGAATGAAGTCCCTTGAATAGGCAGGGGGTAGGCTGATGATGGTCTCTGATGTATAGCCTCTGATTTTAAGTCCACTAATTTTTGTACTTTTAATTGTTGATTCCTTTCCCATCATGGTGGAAACGTTGAGTTTCACCATTTCTCCTGCTGCTTGGAGCTTTCTGCACACCTCTTGGTCGACAAATGTTTTACTGCTCTGGGTGTCAAGCAAAGCATACGCCAGGATCTCTGGTTCAGAAGTGATCAATGAGGAGATCCTGACTGGAACTATCATTGATGTGCTACTGTCAGCACCTTCACTCACAGTGAATGATTGTGCAGCTGTCTCCATTTCTGCATTGTGCGCAATTTGTGAAGGTGATTTCTCCACAAATGGCCAGTCTTCATGTAACATAGCGGGATGGCTTCTTTTACATTTGTAGCTTTTACTTTACAGTCTTTTGACAGATGACCTCTCCTCAGGCATGCAAAACACAACTTATTTTCTCTTACGAACTTTTGCTTTTCTTCTACGGACTTTTACATTTGATGGCATTTATGAATGGAATGATCTTCTGACAGAACATAAATTTGAAAGGACCCACTTTCTGTGTGGTTGCAATCTCTTTTTTGGGTTTGTGTTCAACACTACTGTGGGTTTTGTCTTTGATGATTGCAGCTTGTGTGGACTCCGCGTTCGTGACACAGGTGTTTGCCTTTGACCCCTTTTTCTCTCGTCTGCTTTTCTTTGCTGGGTTTCAGGGCATGGAGTGAAGAAACTGGGTTGCACGCGATACATGCTTCTTTTGAGATGAAGGCCGCAAACCCCTTAAAGTTTTTTTAAAGGTAGTCATTACCACGGTCCAGCTGTTCGGTAACATGACGATTCCACATTACCGTTATCCATTAAGGGAGCTTGGCCAGCAACTTTTGATTCTCTTCATAGTCATTAAGTACTTGCAGACCTTTGACATGAGGCATAGCCGAGTCACATGCTTCTAGGAAGTCACCAATTCTCTCAATTTTATGTATCTTGTTCCAATCTTGGGCCATCCCTTCAGCTTCTCTCTGTATGCTCTCTGGACAACAAAGGAGTGTCCATGTCTTGCGTTTAGCTTATCCCATGCTTGCTGACGGGCCTCTGTATCTGTTCTGTAAAAAATACCTTCTAGAACTGACCTTGCCTCTCCAGCTACATACCTTTGTAGGTAAAACAGCTTGCATTGTATGAATGCCAATGGTTTGCCAGAAAATACTCCAGGTTCTGGAACTGGGAGTCGATTGAGTATTATTGAATCATTCAATGCTTGCTGTAATGATGGTTCTATTTTTGGGGAATATTGACTTTGCTCGCTCTGAAGAAGCCATCCGGAACCCTAGTGTAGCACTTCGGAAGCCACAAGTTCATCATTTCTTGATCCATCCACCCTTTCTCATTTACAGCGACAGTAACTGAGGGGGATTGGATTTTTGGCATAGTTTTTAGTTTAGAAATGACCATTGGTGGCAATCTTCGCAACATGCCAGCACCACTGTCAAGTGTGATTTTTCATGACCAGTTGTTAGTATATTAACACTCTTCTGCCCTTTTTCTGCTACACTTCGGCCCATGGGAATGTCAAACGTGAGGGGCATCTCGTCCATGTTAATAATATGATCCGGTTGTGCTCACTTACATGCTTCTTAATGAACTCACGGAAACAGTCGATCTTTACTTGGAAGTCTGCTGCGAGTGTTTCGGACATCGATGTTCTTGTTCTGATAGAGAGGCAATTGCGTTGCATGAAGCGATAACACCAAGAAGGTCCTCCTTGAAAATCTTTTAAATTCATCTCCTTGCCAAGCACCCGGGCATGGATTGAGAGGCGATTGCGTTGCATGAACCGATAACAAGAAGATCCTCCCACTACAAAGTCATTTACTGCACTGTTAATAAGCCTCTCCCAGCAGCACGTTGTTCAAGCACCCATGTGCAAACTCGTTCTTCGAGCTGTGGCCACCTAGCTTTTAGCCCACGATTTTGTTTTCTTCATTTCGCTAAGAGTAACCTCCGCTTTTCGCCAAAGTTTCTCACGAACGCTAAACTTTCCTTCTGCTGCTTGATTACTGTTTTCGGCTGCATATTTTACTACTTGCAGTTTGTAACCTGCAGAGAATGAGTTTCCATTTGGTGCCATTTTTGTTAAGCCCTTCCCAGTTGTTGAGTTACTGTCAATGGGGAAATTTAGTGCACCCTCATCCGGTTTAGTCTGAAAATGACTTTATGTATTTCTTTTTTCAGTTGTTGTTTTTTGTTTTGTTTTGTTTGTTTGTTTGTTTGTTTGTTTGTTTGTTTCATGGACTTGGATATGGATATGGCGCTTTAAAGTGTTAATTGCTTTTATTTGTTTTTTTCTCTATTTTTCATGTTTTGAATATGTTCAAGATAAAGATGAAATAACATGTGAAGTGATCAACTATACTAAAATAACATGTGAAGTGATCAACTATACTAGTAAGTAAGTAATGTGTTAATGATCAAGTAAAAATTTGTGAATAATTTCACCTATAAGTCACTCCTGAGTATAAATCGACCCCCCCCCCCCCTCAAAAAAAAAAAAACTATGGTGGTGTGAATGTGTGTGTGAGTGACAAAAAGAACCGTTTTTGACAGCTTTTTATGTGGTAGCACGAATTTTTCATTGCGACCTGTATTTTGCTGTATCAAATGTCATGAAAAGGGGATCAACACTACATGGAAGCGCAATGCAATAACTGCTGCTTTGAGTTCACGGGGAGCCAGCTTCTGTATTCACTGTACATAGTCTGCTCTCTAGCGGCAAAGACGGAACTACAATGCTATGGATGACACCACGCAATATAGGTTTGAAACTCGGGTTATAGTTTCAATGTCGGAGTTAAAACTAGGCTTGCAATTTCCGAATGCTATACGTGATGGGTGTTGTAAAAGTTAGCTTTAACGATTGAGGTGCAAAAAAGAATAAGTTACAGCACCTGATATTCCCAGGCGGGTCTCCCATCAAAGTATTAAGCAGGCTCGACCCTGCTTAGCTTCCAAAATTCTCAGGGTAGAATGGCCGTAAGCGATGACTGACGTCTAAATTTTGCATTTTATAGATAAAATCGAAGTTTCTAAGACCGTGTTTCATGGAAACATGGCTATCATGAAAAGTTATTCAGAGAGTGGCTGATGGTGTAGGGGTACAGTTGCTTGTCTTGTGTACTGACTCCGTGAGTTAGATTCCCACATGTGAGTGATGGTGTGATTGTGTGTGTGCATTCAACATTTGTTCTAACTTTTACAATTTTTGTCCGATTCAACCCGTTTCAACTTAGGAATTCCAAAGTGAATATTTAAAACCTGTAGTTTTCGTTTCTTTCCAAATTCCCCAAATCATCCCGCATTTTTTTTTTTAATTCCCATTCATTCTTTATGGGGCATTCAACATTTGCTCTAACTGCTACGTTTTTCAACCGATTCAACCCATTTCAACTTTCAACTGTTCATCATTTGCCTACCTATTCCACAACTTCCCACTTATCAAAAATTCCAGATTTTCAATTTTGAAATTCACGCCAAATTCTAATGCATTGCTATATAAATTGTAAAATTAATTGTAAAACTGTCCACAGTGTATAAATGATAAATTTCTCACTTTGTCTCCTTGTCAGTGGGAAACACGACTAGTCCTTGCTCCCCAATACAGCCAGAAACTTTGATGCAGAACAGTTTCATGCTGCCCTCTGGCCTCTAGTGGGTAATAACAATATTACATGTTCACGTGCGTAAACAGCTAAACAATAAAGTCCATTTCTCAAAACCAAATTTGAGTCATACAACTAGTATGGTTAGTGTGGAATCACTCAGCTCCCCTCCACCGGGCCACCGCACACGCAACAGGCAGCTCTGGAAACCCAAACCCTCATTATAGCCGTCATCCGTAAAAGCTGCACAATGGGGACCTGTTTACCATTGCTCTCACGGTCCCCAGATAGAACACACACATGCACATGCACTTCATGCCCTCGTGGCTGTCTCTCTCTGGGCTGATCAGGTGTCTGAGGCTCTTTCTATTCTCTTTTGTAGTGTGATACAAAGAGCAGGTCTTTACCTCTCGCCTTTTATCTTTTTACATTATCCACTCAGCTTACCTGCATGCATCTCCTACTTAAATCTCCTTGCCCTCATATGAAGGGCAGAGTGTGCTCAGTTCACTTTAAAGACCACCGGGGAGCAGCAGCGGCTGGCTGTCATTTGAATGGAAAATTGAAGATGCCACGAAAAAAAGGGGGCGGGGGGCAACAGTTCGTCTCAGTGCCTCGTTTAGCACCAGTGAAGCTCTGCCTTGCTGCTAAATGATTAATAATTGAGATTACTAGATTGACTCAAATCGCATTTGGAGTATAGCTTTCAAATGATGGCTGCGTGATTAGTAGCAGTAGAAAAAGTAAAACATTCCTTCCTTCCTTCCTTCCTTCCTTCCTTCCTTCCTTCCTTCCTTCCTTCCTTCCTTCCTTCCTTCCTTCCTTCCTTCCTTCCTTCCTTCCTTCCTTCCTTCCTTCCTTCCTTCCTTCCTTCCTTCCTTCCTTCCTTCCTTCCTTCCTTCCTTCCTTCCTTCTTTCCTTCCTTCCTTCCTTCCTTCCTTCCTTCTTTCCTTCCTTCCTTCCTTCCTTCCTTCTTTCCTTCCTTCCTTCCTTCCTTCCTTCCTTCCTTCCTTCCTTCCTTCCTTCCTTCCTTCCTTCCTTCCTTCATTGTATTGCACAATGATGTACGGAACATTGTTCTGGTATGTTAGCAATGAATAAACAATGGACAGTGAAGAGGAATTGAATTGTTAAGCTTTCACAGAGAGAGTCTCCATCTGGTGTCCTGAGGCGCAATTCCATCATGTGGCAAAAAAACTAGACAAAGCGCAGCAACATCTTGCCGTTCTAAACACACACACAACCACCACACTCATTCTTGCACACTTACATTCACATTCCCAATTATTATTTTCCCTTGAAAAAGAACACTGCACAATCTGTGAAGACGCTGTTATGTTTCGGGGCTACTGTGCTGGATCCGGAGCAGATTGTCTTGAATCTGTGCAAGGTCCAATAAAATCCCAAGATTACAAAGGCATTTTGGAGCAAATTGTGTTGCCCAGGGTCACACAGCTATTATTATTATTATTATCATTATTATTATCAGTGATTTGGGGTAAAAGTGCAAACTCGCCTTTTAACGGAAGGATGCCAAAGATTTTATCCTCAAGTGTTGATGATGCACATGTGCAAAGAGGATGTTTGATCACCCACAACGATGGGAAGAAAAAAAAACAAGTGGGTCATGATGGAAAGACTGCAGAGTGTGTTTACAGTCCCAGCACATATCGACTGCTGCGTTTTCACACTCGCTACAGCGCCCAACTGGAATATTTGCACTTTGAAAAATGTGTTAATGAAGTTTCCATCACAGTTTTCTTTCCAAAGACACATGCTATACAGCACATACAAAAAGAAACCAAAGGCCTGTTCCAACATTCCCCACTGATGATTGGAAAGAACATTCTTGACCTCTTACCATGGAAAAGCCCCTTGTGCGCACAATCTGCATGTCAAGAGCCTGCACGTGCTGATGATGTGGCTTTCCATTGCTGCAGCGCATTTACAGACACAAAGCAGCCATACTGAGGTAACACTTTACTCAATGACTCCTAATGACTCGAATGAACAAACCACGTTTCTTTGCTAAATGAAATAACAGGAAATGGTAGCAAAGACAAGAACTGTGTCTCAGGAAGCAGTTGCAGTGCACTTTTTACAGTGTATTTCATGTCTGCCAACACACAGACACACACACACGCACACAACCTTTCACTTGTATTTTGTCATGTCATGAGCTGTTTGCAACCTGCAGCTCGCTCCTTTCTCTTGTGCCTTACATAACAAGCAAATACCTTTCTTTCCTCCACGCTTTTTTTCTGGCTCACTCGCATACAGTGAGTGACATCGGCCTCAGCTTTGTCATGCTCTTTCCAGACTTTTTTTGTCATTGCCTTTCTCCACCCTACCTTTCCTGTTCCAATCAGTGCCTGTGATGAATAATTCACCGGGAGTCGCGGCGACCGGAGCGCTATGATTGGCAGTTTTATTCTCTTGTCTGTTTTATTATTAATGCACTTCTAATAGGCCTTCGTTCTACAGTGGACGCCATTTCAGACAAGAGGACAGTGGGCTGTGCGGAGAGCAACCCCCACCATCTCTGATCACACACCTATTTTCTCCCCTACCTTCCGGCCCGCCGTCCTTCACGTCGTTCCATATTTAGTTCTCCTGAAGGTCAGTGGCGTACAGAGAGTCCTGTGGTCTTTTTGTCTGTGCGGCCTAATCGACATGGAAGTCATGAATATTTGGGAGCCTCGATATAGGAAGAGCACTGACATTTTAAATGAACCAGTTAACCTGAAAAGTAATGCATGTTAATATTAGAAGTGGGCAGAAAACCGGTTATTGATTGTTGAAAAATTATACATGCGCACACGCACGCACGCACACACTCACACACACACACACAAACACACAAACACGTGTACACTCTGAGTAGTGGTTTCATTTTTAGCTCCGTCTTCATCATGACACACTGATACAGGGATCCACTATAAAATGGAAAAAAAAAAGAAAATGAAACAATAAAAAAATGCAGATAAGAGAAAAGATGACAAAATGAAATAACTGGAGGAAGGAAAATACCTCTCAAGCAAAGAAAAATGAAGTCTACTTCACACCACCTTGAACTAGCAAATTGCTCGTCAAGAGCAGTTGCACCCTCTTTGTGGCGATTTGTTGCTGCTGAGATTTCAAACATCAAGCCCAGACGTGCTAACCGCTAGCCCACACACTCATGCCTCATAAAAGACCACAAAGGAGCTACAACTTCTGTTAGTCTTCTGCTTGGTTGCACAAGCTAAAAAATGTGTCTGCCGAACATGATGCAACATTTGGCAGCTAACGTGCTAAATATTTTCCTCAGCAGCTGTTCGAGACGTGTTATTTCTGCCACTGTGACGGAGAAGCACCCGACTTTAAAATAAATATTTTCCCTCCGAAAATGTGAAAAATAAATGAAGAGAATAATAACTTAAAATAAAATAATATTTCCCAGATGTATTTCCACCCTAAAGTCACCACACACTGGCTGTCACTTTAGCTGTTATAAATAAGGTCAGGCATAGGTGGGACGCTGGGAATTGCATTTATTTCTGCTCCAAGGTTCAGAAATAAGTTCACCAAGAACAATATTGCTCACTTAGCCTGTCCCACAGATTGCTTTCCCCCCCGCCATAGAGTATTTCAAATGCAGCTCTTCCCCGAAGACACACTATCACATGCGCATAAAATACACGTACACAAAAAAATAGGCAAGGTGAAGGGCATACTGTAGCTTCAATATCTTCTGTATCTACATTTGCAGTCAAGGTGAGCCCACACTGAATTGCATTCCGAGTTATCAGTCAAAGTTTGGAGCTACAGAGGGAGGTCCGCGGCTAGCGTGTGAGACTTGATATATTTATGTGCTTCAATTTCTTTGGTGGTTATCATTAATTTTATTCTGAAGCCATGGTGGCACTATTTGATAGAAATATTGTGATATACTTGAAACAATCAGGTGATGAATTCTTCAGCACCAATGAAGATGGCAGATTGTCAGAATGGAATTTTATGTAACTGCAATGCCTTATGTTACAGGCTACATTCAAGTATTGGTACTTGATATGGCTAAAAGAAAAAATAGTATCCCTGACAATAACGTTGCATGTACATGTTTCCCCTTCTGCTCTTCTGTCCTCCTTTCTCTAAGAATAGAATGAGCATGGGGTCCCAGCAGTGGGCAGCAGAGGTGAGTGAAAAGCGCAGATGTACTCACTTTGTAGTCTCAGACGGGAGGGGAGGGGGGAGGACTTGGACACTGCACTTGATTTTTTAAAGAAAAAAAATAATAATAACAATGATTCCAATCCGGCGGCTCGGTGGTGCACTGGTTAGCACGTCGGCCTCACAGTTAGGAGGGTGCTGGATCAATTCCACCTCCGACCCTCCCAGTTTGGAGTTTGCATGTTCTCCCCTTGCCCATGTGCGTTTTCTCCGGGCACTCCAGTTTCCTTTCACATCCCAAAAACATGCTTGGTAGGCTGATTGAGCACTCCAGATTGCCCCTAGGTGTGAGTGCGAGTGCGGATGGTTGTTCTTCTAACTTCATTAACAAAATACAAAGAAGAAGCAAAGTGCTCTTCCACTATAGTTGGTGCTTTCCTTCTTCCTTTTTTATTTTTTGGGATTTAAATTTACATCCATGTCAGGCTCTGGCAAGCACGAATCCATAAAAGTACAACATTTTAATTTGTTTAATGCACGAGCATTGGTTGAAGCATATTCTTGAAGCTTGGGAAACAATAATTTCAATTTAGGTCAAACTAAAAATATAAGCTAATTCTATGTTTTGATTTCCAATTTTTCTATCTAACTCTGTGCCTCACCAGTCTTGAACCACACTGGTGTCAAAATAATGCCAGAATTTCAAACTCATAATCTTCAAGTTCTTATATAGTTTGCAAAGTTTTGTAATAGAAGTGTCCTGCTCTCTAATTACTCAAGCTATCAACCCAATTAAAAAGAGAGATAAATCATCAGTGTACTTGGGTGAGGGTGCGTGTCTTTTTACGGGAAGCTGTGAGAAAATTGGGTTAGAACTCTTATCACATTACCCTCCTTTACAACAGGGACCCAAAAGCTAATTAACAAGGAGAGCATCACGAACCTAAATTGTTCCAAGGAATTAAAAAAAAGAAAGCAGCTATGAAAAATACAGTACAGTTGAAGCTTGAATGTTTTTTTTTTCTTTCTAAAAATGAAATAGTGCGTGTCATTCATGCACCAGTTTCCCGACATCCGAGGACACAATGTTAAGAGCGCCTTCTGCGTCTTGTAGTAGGTGACAAAGGTTTGCCAGCACGATCATGTGGTTGGATTGGATTTTCATGTATGAAGGTTCTGGATCTGAAAGTGAGCACAGGTGTTTCGTTTAGTCTTGCCACCTGTCTGCTGTTTGTGTCCTGTCTCAAACCTTGGACGGCGCAACGAGGGAGGTTACATTCATTGTTATTGTTTGATCTTAACCTGTTAGCAACTGGTTTGAAGGCATAATTTTTGCTAACAGGTGGTGCCCACGCATGACTCCAATTTCTATACTGAAAATAATTACAGTGCATCTGAAACAAATGATTATAACAATATATTCAAGAGAAAAAGTATGTTATTTCGCCTCATTCAAATCATGCACAAACTGTCTATCACATCTTAATATCTGAACATTTAAATATGTAAACTAAAGTACTCATTTGTAAATAAATGGCTTCTGGTTTTTGAAATGTAAAAATACACCGTCTTATATTCGGGCCAATGCGGTATTTGAACACTGTAACATGGCAAGGTGTGAATGGGAGCGTTAATAGTTTTCTGTCTATGTGCCAACAGTGCGTTGGACTGCTGTCGTCTATGAGGCAACCCGCCATTCGAATTGCCACTCACCACTGTTATTGACGCATTTACCTTGGTTAAAAGTTGACGCTATCCTTTCATTTATTTACTGTGAAACTTGAAAGTTTCGGGTTATCACCAACTTGTACTTTGAAAGAGGGTATCTGTTTGTGTTCTTTGTGTCTGCATTTAGAGTTGCCTCCAAGCAGATCTGAGTCCTTTAAGTGAAAAGCAGTTTTCGATTCGCAATGAATGGCTGTGTTCACGCACTCAATGGTGCAAACAAAAGGTGGCCAACATTTTTTCACAATTAAACGGATAGACTTGAATGGCTATTTTATATCTTGTTGTGAAAAGCTCACGTCTTTTTTTTTATAATTATTTTTCCATTTTGCCTTTAAAGTGTTAACTGAAATTTTGATGTGAGATCCAAGAAGAAGACAAGAGAACCTGAGATTTTTTTTTTTTTTTACTCCTGGATCATTTATCCATTTTCTCGACTTATCCTCATAAGCGGGTGAACTGGAGCCTTTCCCATCCGATTTCGAGGATGAGGCTGGGTATGCTTGGCTAATCGCCCGCCAATCGCAAAGCACCCAGACCAGCAACTATTCACACTCACAAGACAGTTTAGACTGTTGAATTAACCAAAGAAGCACTTTCAGGTGGAGCATTCAAACTCCATCACAGAAATTTGAACCCGAGCCTCAGAAAAGTGAAGCAGCTGAGCTAGCCACTTTGCTACCTCTTTACAATTTAAATCATAATGTATTTTTACTTCTTGCATTAGTCTTGTGTCTGATATGTGTGATTAATTACTGTTCCTTCTCCATTTTGTTCTCATGTGCTCCGACACCACAAACAAAACAAACTGGGTCAGTCATTGCGTCTAATGGATAATTAAGAGGATTTATAATTCATCAAAGTCTTCGAGTCTCCGAATGGCCACATTATCAGCCACACTGTCTTGTCCTGATGGCTCCTTCATATGGAGATTTTTTTTTTTCAGCTGTCACTCGGTGTATGAATGGAATCGGCAGGTTGAAATAGGGTCATGCCTCTCTGTCTTGTCCTGCTTCATCTGAAATATTCTGGCAGGATGTCATTTATTATGCACACATATAACTGCCTCATGTTCATATTCATTACCTTCAAAGTAATGCTGAAGCTCTTGATAAGTATGGACGTCGTCAGTACTTGCATGGACGCTCTTTGTTTACGTCCAGCCCAAACAATAATAGTAGTGTCACAGCCTGGCCGACTTCCTCCTCACCATCCCCCGTTGCCAGGGTTACAGCAGGATGTGATGCAGCTCCTGTCCAGTCGGGCTTTTGTTCCACATATGTCTCAGTCCTTTCTGATTTTCTTCCGCCACATCTTTGTCTCTTCTGTCATGTGCAGCTGGATGATGCATGAGATGGCCTGGCGAATAGTTGAGCGGTTGATTCATTATTAGTCCAGGTGGTTTTTTTGTTTGTTTTTTTGTTTTTTATCATTATGACATCATGAGGAGAATGCTGGGTGGTGAAAGCATGTCACGGCAAAGAAGTTGTAATTATAATCTGGATCTAATTATGACATTCAGCGTTTTGGGTAATATCAAATGAAATATATAAATCTATATATAAATATATATATTCAGACACCCACTCATAAGTGTGGACCACAACACCGAGATGCCTTGTTATCCACCTTATTAACATCCTGTAAATTAACTGGAACCTCATCCTTTTCCAGGAATTGTCTGAGTGAACTCAGGAGGGATCCAAAGCAAGGCATTTTCCCAAGTGCAACCAGATGTCCATGACCTCAGCCAGCTGGAGTTATCCTTCCTACATAATGAGCCCCCCAACCCCCCACCCCCGCCCCATATGTTTCCAAGCCTGTTTTTTTGTCATCCAAGTTGAACGAGCAAGGGTACGGCACAGCTTTGTAGGCCGGCTTAGGAGTTCAAGTTGTTCTATATTTATCGTGGAAAGTAGAAGCCACATTTTGAGGGCCTTTAGCTGTCTCTGAGCTCCGTCCCAGTGGAGCAACTGGCCCTTTAATGCAAGACTTATTCAGTGTGGCCTCAATCGGCAAATGGTCTCTTTCACTGTCCCAGTCTCACTTATCAGCGGAACAAGCATTTTGAGGTGACACTTGAAATGCCCTCATTTGAAATTCATAAACACGCTATTAAATGGAACATATAAATCATTTCAGGGAAATGTTGATTGGCGCACGGAGTTACTCAGTTAAATTACAATTCTGCTCACTGCCGCAATTGGGTTGGCAATCTAATACAATCCAACGCAAGAGCTGCTTAAGAAAGCAGCTGTCAAAAAAAATATTTTCTTCATGAAGTTGTTGCCAGACGTCATACGATGCTCATCTGGTAAAAGCAGACCAAGGTCAAGGTCGTTTTGCTTCCTTTCTCCATTAGAAAGTTATTTTCACTTGTTGCTCTCTGTGTGTATGAACACAAAATGTGATGATGAAATTTTGAAGAGAGCTACGGATTCGGCATGCTTCAATGTTTTTATTCTCAGCTCAATCTACAACCACCCACTAGACTACACCCACACACACGCAGGGGTGCACACAGAAGGGGTCAACATAGTTACACTTATACTTTCTGTTATGCCCGTGTCCCACGTGAGGAAAAGCCATACAGAAAATGGATGGATGAACTTTCTATTCTTGTTTTCTTCACGTGAGGATTAGCATTTATTGCGTTTTCTTTGTGATCTCACCGGGGATGATCATCCCGTGCACAGTACACACAGCGAGCAAATACTTTTCAAAGTAGCCTGAGTAAAAACTGAGTTGAAGAAAAAAAAAAGTATTTGTATAGCACTTTTGCATTTTCTCTTTTCCCCTTTTCATTTCAGAACCCTGGACAGCAACTGTTCTGACCATTTCTGCAACCAGACTGGAAAAATCTAAATAATGTGTCATTTGGATCAATACATACGTACGTTCTGAGAAAGGGATTCTTTTTTAAACGTTTTACCAGACTATACCTGCTCGTTGGCTGTCGAAGTGAATGGGCCTGTTTTATTTAAATTTGCTTTCCATTCAGCATTTAGCTTTTCACGTCCAAGGCAATTACGTCTTAAATCATCATCTAATAACTGGGAACGATTGGTATATTTGTGGGCACCACCGCCTCGGGTTCTATCTATGAGCAACGACCTTGTTTGAAAAGCAGATTGATGCATGCGTGCGTGCATGCGGGCGTGCGTTGGGGCGTCCGTGCGTAACAAAGACGAGAGCGCGACGGCACGCCCAAAAAAACGGAGCTTGTTGAATGACGGCTGACTGTTGCTTTCGGCGTGCGTCCTTGCGCGCCGCTATTGGCCGAAGAGGAGGGAAATGCACCCATGCGCTTCGTGCTGTGGGCGGGTAGAAAGCTTGTTTATAACCTCCACGTCTCCGGCGATGGGCGGGAACAGCAGCCACGGAGTGGAGTGAGAGTGAAGGAGGACGAAGAAGACGCCAGGCAGTGGCAGGCACCAAGCTGTAGCGGCGGCGGTGGCGGCGGGGTCCGCGGAGGGGGCGAGGCGGCCGTCCCTGGATGCGTAGTGAGCCGCGCATGGACGACCACCTGAGCCTCCTGCGATCACCCCCACCGAGCGTGTGCAAAACACGGGACGACAACCTGGTGAACCACGGCTACACCGAGACGGAGCAGGACGTCATGACGGTTGCGGCATGTGACAACATGTTGGAGGAGTCGGCGGCTCTCCCCGGCCACCACTCTCTGGATCGATACGAGCCGGACCACGAGTGCTGCGAGAGGGTGGTCATCAACATATCCGGCTTGCGCTTCGAGACGCAGCTCAAGACGCTCTCGCAGTTCCCGGAGACCCTGCTGGGGGACCCCAAGAAGAGGATGAGGTACTTTGATCCCCTGAGGAACGAGTACTTCTTCGATCGGAACCGACCCAGTTTTGATGCCATTCTGTATTACTACCAGTCAGGAGGGCGCATCAGGAGACCCGTCAATGTCCCCATTGACATCTTCTCCGAGGAAATTCGCTTCTACGAGCTGGGCGAGGAGGCTATGGAGAAGTTCCGGGAGGATGAGGGCTTCATTAAGGAGGAGGAGCGGCCCTTGCCGGAGAATGAGTTCCAGAGACAGGTGTGGCTGCTGTTTGAGTACCCGGAGAGCTCAGGACCGGCGCGGGGCATCGCCATAGTCTCCGTCCTGGTCATCCTCATCTCCATCGTCATCTTCTGCTTGGAGACGTTGCCTGAATTCAGGGACGAGAACCGCGATTCAATCCCTATGGCGCCGGTGATTAACGGCACCCTGCCCTATTTCATCAGCCCCTTCTCAGACCCCTTCTTTGTGGTGGAGACGCTGTGCATCATCTGGTTCTCCTTCGAGCTCCTGGTGCGCTTCTTTGCGTGTCCGAGCAAAGCCACGTTCTCCAAGAACATCATGAATATTATTGACATCGTGGCCATCATCCCGTACTTCATCACTCTGGGGACGGAGCTGGCGGAGCGACAAGGCAATGGACAGCAGGCCATGTCGCTGGCCATCCTGCGCGTCATTCGCCTTGTCCGCGTCTTCCGCATCTTCAAACTCTCGCGTCATTCCAAAGGCTTGCAGATTTTGGGTCAGACCCTCAAGGCCAGCATGCGAGAATTGGGTCTGCTCATCTTCTTCCTCTTCATCGGCGTCATCCTCTTCTCCAGCGCCGTGTACTTCGCGGAGGCCGACGACCCAGACTCGGGATTCAACAGCATCCCGGACGCTTTCTGGTGGGCCGTTGTCACCATGACCACCGTCGGCTACGGGGACATGCATCCCGTCACCATAGGGGGCAAGATCGTGGGCTCTTTGTGCGCCATCGCCGGCGTGCTGACCATCGCGCTCCCTGTGCCAGTCATCGTGTCCAATTTCAACTACTTCTACCACCGGGAGACAGAAGGTGAAGAGCAGGCCCAGTATCTGCACGTGGGCAGCTGTCAGCCTCTGCCCGAGCCCGAGGAACTGAGGAAGACGCGCTCGTCTTCATCGCTCAGCAAGAGCGAGTACATGGTGATAGAGGAACATGGCATCAACAGCGCCTTCAAGCAGCAGCCAAACTTTCCTACCAGCACTCTGAACAACTCGCAGAACTGCATCAACATCAACAAGAAGATCTTCACCGATGTGTAGTCGGTTCTGGTGTCACGCCCGTCAAGAGAGGACGGGCCAAGGGTCGGATGTCGTGGAAGCTGCAAGATCAGTGAGGGGTTAAAAAAAAAGAGAGAGAGAGAGCAAGTCCCGTCGACTCAGAAAATTAGTTTCAGTCCTTACAATTAAAAAACAAACAAATTAAATAAAATCACGTATACGGAGAAAAGGCACTCCATAAAAGCCTGCAATAGAAAGCGAACCCGTTGTAGCCGCTAAGGGAAGCTTTAAAACTGTGAAAGACTACAAATGTATACTCCAATGACTTTCACCTTGTATTAACCAGAGTTGTGATTCGTCAGTCGTAGCCGATGTGCATTATCCAGGATCGTTTCGATGTGTTCAATGTGTCTTTAAACATACGTAGTATTTGAAAACAAAAACCAAGTCGACATATATCTATTAGACTGTGCTATGCCTTTATCATGCGTTAAAGTCTAGTCCAAAGTGCTATGTGTTAAAAATCAACCCCCGTCTAGAGTAGAGGCTTTTAGCCGTGCCGCGTGGGGCCAGTGGACCACCACGCTGTGTCTCATCACCCACTCAAGACACATGTGAGACAAAGAGAGGCAGAGCTCTTCCACGCGCACACGCGCGCTTCTCTTTGGATGCCTCAAATATAGCCTGCTGTGATGCAATCTCCATGGCGACGGCCGTTTCCAGGGCAACCCCAACCACCGTTGCCATGGCGCCCCTGTTTCCACAGAAACCTCCCAGATGGCTTGGAAAGCTATATTGAAGATTAGCATCTGAATAGCACGTCTTCAAGGACAGCTGTTGATGACGTTAGGTGTGTTTGCGCGTAAACACCAACGCGCTCATCGAAATTCGACTGTGATGATCCAAATGGTGCCAACTTTAATTATTGGACCAGTCTCAAACCAAGGAGGTGGATGGATAGGGAGGCGTCCTTCAAGGAATTCTGAATGGACTGTCTGGTTATCCTGGTTGCAATACTGATAGCGCCCAGCAGGAGTTGCTCTTTACCCACCGATGGCACCGGTAAGTACTCGCGCGTTTCCTTTCCATAATTGCACGTTTCCCTTTCACCACTAAAAATGTCTGCAGATTTGCCGCTGCTCTGTGGACCTGCCAATGCAGACATCCTGTTTGTTTGGACTGGTCCCAAAGAGGACGCGTTCAACACTTGGTGTCGTTTGCTGGTGTCTTTTGTTTCTTTGTCAATGGCGCGGTTTCACCTTCAGTTGACTTTGTGTATAAACAACATGCCTACTTTGCTGCTCTCGCCACTGCCCCCTGGCGGCCATCATCGCTAGCCAGCAGAACAGGTGGCTCTCATTCATTTGTGACCTTGTTGTTTACCAAAAGAGAGACGTGACTGAAAAGGGAGAGCTCCCCACACATGCATAAGATAGGGTTTTTTTCTGAATAGAATATAGTTGGCATCCTTAGAGACCGTATCTTGTCAAATGATATCAACTAAAATGTGAAATAGTTCTACAGGTCCATAAATATTGGGACATCAACTGAATTCTCATCTTTTTGCCTCCAAACGCCACCATATTAGATTTAAGATGAAACAAGCTGTGCTTTACCTGCAAACATTCATCTTTAATTTGAGGGGATTTTCTTCCAAATTATTTTGGAATTACCACAGTTGTTTATATTCATGCCTTGCATACTTTTAGGAAATCAAAGGAATGAGACAATTAGCTGGTCAGTTGTTCCATGGACGGATTCCTTTGTATTTATTGCTGACAAAAGCATCAGGACGATTTCTGAAATAGGCAATGAGATCATCTTCTTATATTCGGCCAAATGCTTCACACTGCAGATGGACACTGACACAAAGCATAATGTGGAAACAACCAAAGAGTTTGTGAAGTCACAGAAGTGGAATGATAAGCAATGGCCAAGAAGCCCATCTTTTGTCCGTGTCCCAATATTTACGGCCCTGGCTGTATGCAGTCAGGTCACTTTCACTAAGACAAATGAGAGGGAGTCTCACAGAATGACCCACATTACTGATTATTCTTTTGTGACCTTGCTTTTCAAATCTTCTCGTGAAAACCTCATCAGCAAAATGCCATCCTCACTTCTCAGGTCACATTAAAGCTCCACTGAGGGGAGATTGTACTTGTTTACCCTCTAATCTGATTGGTCAGGCTGTTGAAATGGGAATCAGCTGGATGGCTTGGCGAGAATACAAATCCAGTGGCGCTCACAGGTCTTCTCCCTTGCCTTGCCTTTTCTTTTCTTTCCTTTCTTTTTTGTTTTTTGCAACAGTCATGCACTTCTATGAGTGAACCGGGCATCTGCTTTTCTAAATGACAACTTGGGAAGCGAGCTTCTCCTCTCACCTTCTCTTTTGACACATTTGGGAGACACAATTTGGCGACAGTGTCTGGTTTTTTTGCTCTCTAGTCTGGGAAAACACTGCAAAATACTTGGCTCAGTTGTTCCAGACCAACATTTCTTTCTTTGCTCCAGCTGTTAACAACTATTATTATTATTATTATATTTCATTCATTTCTTTACAGAAAACGATCAGTGTCTTACAAGCACTCATTTTACATTCACAAAGGCAAAAATTTGTATGAGCATATATTTATGTGCATCAAAATTGTAAAGTCGGGGTTTGGGTTTGTTCATGTTCAGAAAGAAGAATATGGAATTTCTTACTACCACCACATGACTATTAACAATATTGCCTTCTATGTCAGTTTCTCAGGTGGAAGCTGTCCAGGCCGCCTGGAAGACTTGATGCTCCCTCGTGGACTGTCTCTCGTGCAGGTAAATTCCAAAAGCAACCTATGAACATAAAGATAGTGATTGAATGATATTTTGCTGGCCTTTTTAAAAATCATCTTTTTCTCTCTGCCAGGGATCTAAGACAGTATTTCTGCGGACCAAATGGAGTAAACTTGATTGACAAAGAATTCCCCCTGGAGGAGAATTTCCGTCTCTGCCTTCTCGCTGGCGTCCTCTTACTCGGTGCCTATATAGAAGCTCCACCCTGCCACTTGATCATCTTGCAGACCAAAAGTCAGGAAAATCGCAAGAATTATCCAAAAAACAAACAAAAAAAACATCAGTACAATTGATGACATTTTTTTTCCTATTGAACGCTCCAACAAAATAAGAGGCCAAACTTTTTGAGTGATAAGAAACTGTGATACAAATGAAAGACTGTTAACCACATGCCTTTGTTAGCTCGGTGTGCTCTGTATTGCTAACATTTAAACTACATGTATGTTACATATGATGTCTGCTGCTATTCCCCAGGCCTGAATGATTAAAAAAAAAAAAAAAGTGCACGCAGCACAGACATGCAAGCACACAAAGCTCGCATCTGTCCTTGAGTGCTCTGCTGCAGAATGTTGGCAAGGGGAGGCTGCGTATGTCACTATTTGTTCTATGTTACTCTGTGCTGTCTTTAAACATGACCCATTTAACCAGATCATGACTTGCACTGTCTTTATTTCAAACGATTTATGGACCATATTAAAACACTTAAAATGTTACAAATCAAATTGAAGGTCAGAGCTGACATTTTTTTGAATTTGTTACAAAATATTCTATACTGCCAAAAACTATTGTGACAGCCACATGCAATGATACCAAACTGTGGAAAAATATGCATGATGCCAATAAAATGCACAGCTTGCCAAAGGAGTACAGCAGGAAATCACCATAGCAACAAGAGCGAGCTCTTGCTCACGACACAAAAAGAGAAACCACCGAACGTCTCACATTCTGACCTGTTTACACTTTCTGACATGAAGATGGTTGGCTGCGTGTGTGTGGGTGAATGTGTCTGCGCTTGTTTATGTGTTTACTTCCTGGCAGAGAAACAGTGCGTGATCCCGCAAGCAGACACCGACTCCATTTGGACGGGAGTTAAACACGATCCATGGATCGCATTCGTGAGCCAGGATCAGACAGCAGGTGGTTCAGCTTGCGGTAAATTATGAAACCGTAACCGACAGTGTTTAGAGATAGCAAGAGAAATTAGGTCATTGTAAAATAAAATACAAAATATGTATTTTAAGGCGCAATGCAAACAAATCAAATCAACAGCCGTCTATCCATTTTCTCACTTGGATGAGTTGGAGCCTGTCCGAGGCGACATCAGGTGAGAGGCAAGGAAGACTTTGCCAGCCAATCAAATGGCACGATAAGCAGTCATAATCACATTTAGGCCTAAGGAGTCATAGAATCAAATCATACATGCCGTGTGACATTAATATGAGCGGATTTATGTCAGATTAGACTGATTCTTGTTTTCTATATGGACCAATAGAGCTCTGAGAGATGTATTGTTTCCAGGAAAGATGATGCTGTTGCGCATGTTATGATGCATGTTAGCTCAGTACAGCATTGTTACAAAAAAAAGCGCTGTCATTTAGAATACAAACAATCACGCTTGATTAATGCGGTTGTCAGACCACAGCGAGGGTGCATTAACTGTTGATTTGATTGTAGTGACCAGACGGAGAGCACTTAAGTACCGCCTACAGCCTGAGGAGCAAACATTTGCCGTGGGAATGATTTCTTCACTTCATACTTAATTCAGAGTCAAATTAAGTCCAGTGACTATTTTGTAAATAGTGCAAAGATTGGCTTGCTAACATGTGACCCTTCTTGGCCTTTTCTGGCACTATCTGAAGTATGCACTGGGGGAGGTAGTGGGGGAGGTGGGGGCAGTGGCCCTCCTTGAAATATGCTTGGACAGTCCCAGGTGCCAGGCTAGATTTTTGGAAAAGGTTTACTTTTGCGGACCCACCAAAATTATATTTCAGTAACTGATAGGTGAATGAGCTTTGCAAAGATTGCACCATCTGGCGTGTAACACATCAGCCAATTCAACAAATACGATATAAAATACACAAACAACTTTTAATCCTACCCGTAGAATCCTTTTAAACGGGGTTTCTGTCTCTAAGTTTCTTTTACGACCTCCACAGCAGTTGACGCATCGATTGCTCCGTCTGAGTCCAGGACTAACAACTGCCAGTGAAAGCGCATCCAGAATCAATAGAGTGCCTTGCCTGTGATGGTAAGGACATATCTCACCATGAGAGTAATGATGGCTATTCTCAACAGTTAAGCAGACTAGACTTGTACTTCCAAGGACGGTGTCTAAATATATGGAGCTGAGGTCTTAATGATAAACATATTAAGCATTGTTTTGAAATAAAATGAAAAAGCAACATTAGAGTAAACGAATTCCAAGGTAATAATAATAATCCATAATTGGACAGTGTGTGCATGTCTTGTTATGAATGATCACCTGCTGCAGCGGCAGTAGAGGTCATCCAGAACTCCTCCCCTGTAGTGTGCTGTCATAAGTTGGATCAGCGCCCTCTTCTCACCTTTTCCATGTCTCACTCCTCCTCCTCCTCCTCCTCCTCCTCCTCCTCCTCCTCCTCCTCCTCCTCCTCCTCCTCCTCCTCCTCCTCCTCCTCCTCCTCCTCCTCCTCCTCCTCCTCTAAATGTCCTCCTCTGTTAATGAAGGAGGAGAGGAACTGCACAACCATCATTAAGATTATTTATTATTCATGCTATACTCTTAGCACGTGTAACGCCCTCATATGCCCGCAAACATTAACATTAAATAAATGTGCAACATTAAGGACATAAAATAGTATTTAGATAAGCTGTCAAAAGACCAAATTGGACGGCTGCCAAAAATAAGAGTGAGCCATGATCATTAATTTTCTACTGCTTCTCCTTGTCAGGGTACAAACAGGAGTGGCCAAATAACCATTCAGAATTTAGACTCAAATGAGGCTAAAATGTATTTATGGATAGGAAATTGGAGGAAAGGACATTCAAAGTCCACACAAAAGAATTTCACCTCGGCCCTCATGCATAGTGGGCCATCAATCATCTCAATGACCCTTATGAAAAGACAGTGAATTGGACATTGGCATGCAGGCTCCATTGACCCTCCATTTAAAGATGAGCTTTTTCTTCATTGACATTCAAGGCTGGTGCTGGTTTAAGAGTTTCTGCCCATCAATCAGTCCTCATATGTGAAGTGTCACCTTCTCTCCACATACACCTTCAGTCTTAGTGTAAAACTGATTGCTAGTGATCAATGAGCTAATGTTACATCTTTGGAGGTCCTATATGTCATCATCCTGATCAGGACAATGACACGTTGATTGGAGCAGGGTTGCCTGTGCTTGGATTGTGCAGAAAAGCAGAGCAAGGAAGAAGGCTGGAACATGATGTAGCCCTCCTCGAGGGAAACTATAATTGCTATGTGGCCCACAACAACAATGAGCTTGAGTTTTGGGAAAACTAACTACATATTCTATGTTCCTTTTTTTGTATTAAGTTAAGTTTAGTATTAAGTCCACAAATAATTGTATTTAAATTGGTTGATACATTATCAGGGGTGTCAAACTTATTTTTGTCGCAGGCCGTATCATAGTTATAGTTTCCTTAAGAGGGCCATTATGACTGTCAACCCAAATAAATTTCGAGGGGCTCTCGAGGACCAGACTTGGGCTCCGCTGATACACAGTACACAACAAACAAATACGTAGTTTTGAAATCAGAGATTAGTAAAAACTGTTCAATTAAAAATAAAAAATAAAATAAAAGAATGGCAATAAAACGTGCTAGTGTTAGAGAAGACAATTTGTCATTTTTAGTATTGACACATCAATGCAAAATGTGGCCAAATATAATTACACTGCGTGCCAAATGTGTCCCACTGGCCCGAGTTTTGACATAGCTGCATAATATTTGTTCTTAATTTATCATTTGGATTTTGTAATTTTGCCTTAAACGTGACTCAATGCCACCATGTACATTTTGAGTAAAATAACCAGAGGTTATACTCTCATGTTACTCTAAACCAGTGCTTCTCAATTATTTTCTGTTACGCCCCCCCCTAGCAAGAAGAAAACTATTCGCGCCCCCCCTTCCCCACCGTGACTATCCTAACTTGTCTTGTAAGTCGTAAAATGTTGCACTGTCGCAAACGTCACAGAAGTAACAATGAGAGCGCCACTGCCCCCTGCTGTGAAGATTCGCAATTACACTTTATTCTAGTACTGCCAAAAAAAAAAGCCTGTTCCCCAGGTTCACACGCGCCCCCCCCAGGAATAGCACCGCGCCCCCCAAGGGGGGCGCGCCCCACTATTTGAGAAGCACTGCTCTAAACAATGCAATTTGCTGAGTTGCTGACAATGTTCTGTTTATTTACAGACCTCCTCACTGTATCACAGTCCACTAATTACTGGCCAGACCTGTTAGGCACATGCAGGAATACACACAAGTCTCTAATGCAATCATGAAGTACAATTGCTGGAATTCAAGTGCACATGCAGCAATTACATCTTTCAACCCCTGCTTGGAAATGCGGCAACTGGAAATCTCAATACGCAAGCCAAAGTGCTATTTAATGAGAACGTTTATCCAAACACTAAGATTTAATTGGCTCATTAATCTGACAGCCAATTTAATCCAGCCAATACTACCTTTTTTCATATTTGTGAAAATCAGAGAGAGAGAGAGAGAGAGAGAGAGAGAGAGAGAGAGGGAGGGAGGGAGAGAGAGAGAGAGAGAGAGACCTTGAGAAAGGGCTGCTGCAATTCCCCCATTCCAATATGTCGCTATAAAATGTTAGTTGCAATAATGTAAGAGCCCATTTAATGAAATCGTTGAAACAGTACTCCAAAAAAAGTAATTTTCCAGCCTGCACATTGTACTTAGAAATGGCGTAGATGAAAACATAAAATGGTTAATGTTGCATCAGTTTTTGTGCATACAGTACAGAATAAAATCAACAATTTGTTTCCCCTCTGGATTTAGCGACGCTTCCCCTTTAACTTGAACCACTTGAGTGTCGGGAAAGCGGGTTGGGTGAGTGGGTGGGGGCGCAGCAGTGTGGGGCGAGGCGCACCATGCAGAAGCTCTTAGTATGCGCCGCGATGCCCAACTGCAGCCCACGCAATTCCATGGTGGTGGATGTAAATGACAGATGAGAGACGCGGGTCGAGCAGGCAACTCCACAAGACCGCGACTAGATGGCACAATCGCTGGACATGCGAGTCAAATAAGGAAAAAAAAGAAAAGAGATGACCACTCACCGCCGTCACATTAAGAGGAGCCAAACTGGATACAATCTCGTTCATCTGCGCATCAAGCGAATCACGGTGAATTCCTGCATGCGTTTAAGCTGAAACGATAACAAATAAAGCTTAGATCTGCTTTGATTAGTGCATGGACATGGCTGGATCAACAGAAAAGGGTTGCAAACGGCTTAAGCATGTTGGGCACCTGTCACTTCCAACTCATTCTCCCTCCTTCCGTGTGCCAATAATCATCAACAATCACATTTGGCATTTAATGTGGAAGTGACCCAGTGCATGAACTTGGGTAGTAAACATTTTAACCTCAGTGATGTGGAACCATATGTGTTGTCATACGGACATCCACGAACAGAAACTTTCAGCGGAGGATACAGTTTATGGATTTGCTCTCGATTGCAATCACAGGTATACATAATGACATCAGCATGGGGAGGGGGGGGGGCACAGCTTCCCGAGCTGAAGTCTCCCGGTATGATGCTTGAAGAGTAGTTCTGCCGCTGAATCTTTCGCCACGCTGAATAATAAACTCTCTGAAGTGACATGCCTGAATTTGAATGTCACCATCAGCACTCCAACCTGTAGGCTGCATCTCGTAATGTATCCGTGACGGGAAGGCGGTAATTCCTGCGTCCTCATCCCCCTCACTGCCTTGCTGCAGAGTGCAAGATTTGGGTGATGTGTGGCTGGAAGAAAAGGGAAGCTGCTGGCTGGACGGCGAGGGGTGACTTTGGACACTTCTGCTGGTCCTGTTGGGTTTCGCCACCGTCGATTGTAAGCCAGTCTTACAAAGGCACAGGTATTGGGCTTTTTTATCGCACACAAAATGCAGATAAAATTAAAACTGATACACATGAGCAGAGAGAGGAAAATAATCTGAGAGATTGTATGGAGCACTCAGCAAATAATCGGATCTATTGGTTGTAATTGCAGCCTGTGAAATCTGATACGATATTACTGGCTGGCATATTGATCCAACTGCACGCTCATGCAAGAGAGAACTCATAACCCAATACTCAGAGACAAAGTGGAGCCGATGTGCTCAAATGGTCAGGCCCCACCTTGCTTGTGTCTTTCAAATGCCCCCGCAGGCTTGCTTGCCTGCAGGAATGTTTGACAAATGCGGTCAATATTAGACAGTAACCAAAATCAATCAAACCAAAATGACCGTTGTTTCCTTTTTCCTACCTTCTAGATCTTTATAGGCGTATCTCCTGCGGCCAAACGTGGCCCCGCCCCATTTAAAAGCTGCAGGTTCCATCGCCGTCCAGCATGACGGTTGCGACCAGCGACCCGGCAGACGAAGCGGCCGCGCATCCCGGTCAGCCGCACGACCATTACGACCCGGATCCAGATCATGAGTGCTGCGAGAGGGTCGTTATCAACATCTCGGGCTTACGCTTTGAGACGCAGCTCAAGACCCTGTCTCAGTTTCCAGAGACGCTTCTCGGTGATCCTAAGAAACGGATGAGGTACTTTGATCCACTTCGGAACGAGTACTTTTTTGACCGCAATCGTCCAAGCTTTGATGCCATTCTTTACTATTACCAATCTGGAGGGAGGCTGCGCCGGCCCGTTAACGTCACTCTCGATATTTTTTCCGAAGAGATTCGCTTCTATGAACTGGGTGAGGAAGCTATGGAAATCTTCAGGGAGGATGAAGGTTTCATAAAGGAAGAGGAGCGACCATTGCCAGAGAATGAGTTTCAGCGACAGGTGTGGCTGCTCTTTGAGTACCCCGAGAGCTCAGGTCCAGCTCGGATCATCGCCATCATCTCCGTCATGGTGATTCTCATCTCTATCGTTAGCTTCTGTCTAGAAACACTGCCAGTTTTCCGAAATGAAGACGAGGAGTACAATTATCTCTTCCAACCCAATTCCAACATCACCACCACCTACGAGACCTCGCCGTATTTTACTGATCCTTTCTTCATTGTGGAGACCCTGTGTATCATCTGGTTCTCGTTTGAGTTCCTTGTTAGATTCTTTGCTTGTCCCAGCAAAGCTGGATTTTTTGGCAACATCATGAACATCATCGACATCGTGGCAATTATTCCTTACTTCATTACCCTTGGCACAGAGCTGGCGGAGAGGCCGGAGGATCGAGAAGCGGGACAGCAGGCTATGTCCTTGGCTATCCTCCGTGTTATTCGTTTGGTCAGAGTCTTTCGCATTTTCAAACTCTCCCGCCACTCCAAGGGGCTGCAGATTTTGGGGCAGACTCTGAAGGCCAGTATGCGCGAGCTGGGACTCCTCATCTTCTTCCTCTTCATTGGCGTCATCCTTTTCTCCAGCGCTGTTTACTTTGCTGAAGCAGATGAGCCCAAATCCCAGTTCAGCAGCATCCCAGAGGCCTTTTGGTGGGCAGTGGTATCCATGACGACCGTGGGCTACGGAGACATGGTCCCAACAACCATCGGAGGAAAGATCGTGGGCTCTCTTTGCGCTATCGCCGGCGTTTTGACCATCGCGCTACCAGTGCCGGTCATTGTGTCAAACTTCAACTACTTCTACCACAGAGAGACGGAGGGCGAAGAACAGGCTCAGTATCTAAATATCCAGAGTGTGCCTAAAGCCAGCTCAGTTGATGACCTGAAGAAGACCGGTCGGAGTGGCAGCGGGTCAACGCTCAGTAAGTCTGACTATGTGGAGATTCAGGAAGCTGTCAACCACAGCGCTGAGGACTTCAGACCCGAAGGCATGAAAACGGGCAACTGCACTCTCGCCAACACCAACTATGTCAACATCACCAAGATGCGCACGGATGTATAATGTCAGTTATAGGTGTTGATTCGCCTGATGTGGAGTCTGCAGAGACTGGGAATGGGAGAAAAAGTATGGCCATAGATGACCAGTATTTGGAAGGCCAGAGCAGATGATTCGGCGCAAAGGTCAACAGGAGAAGACCTCACAATCGCCCGTATCGAAGGGACCTGGACCACATCGTCCTTCTGGGATATCATCGGCTTCTGCATGGTGATAGTCTTACTTTCCTGACAGTAGTTATCCAGCTGGCAAAAGTAGCCAAATAGTAGCCTAAGAAGTAATAATCATTAGAAACCATCGAATGAGACGAAGACGACAACGCTCAATCAGATCATCGTAATGTTCATTTCAATGTAAATTAGGGATTACTTGAGTACAAACTGGTTGTTCCGACTGGCCTAAGCACAGCAACCCTGTCATGGGAACAACCGGGAAAGATCCTCATACCTGATTACTTGACGATTAAAATCTGTAGGGCACTAACATTCCCCCTTGGTCTTGTCCAGACCACTGGCCTTTGCTGAGCCTAACACAATGGACCACAAGGAAGTGCTGAATCCGCAACAACGCATTACCTTTTCCCCCTTTCCCTCAGTGCTGCATTAGTGGGTATGCAGTCGTGATGCATTACCAAGCCTGGTTTGGTTTTTAGTCAATGCAAACATCTCTTCAAAGAGTGAATGTCTCATACGTGAATCACGTTTCATCAGGTGATATTTTGGCCTGATTCTATGAAATGAACAATACGGGATACAAAAGTATGTAAAGCGCATTCAACATTAGTGCCTATTTGCGTATTTTGTGTTTTGTTTGTTTATCGTTGTACCTTTAAGTGTCTCTTTAACTGCCACACAGACCAATTGCTACAGAAATACTGCGTAGTTTAACACCACTGCCCAACAAAAACAAAGCTGTTCTTAACTTCATAGCATTCCATCTTTGTAGAAATGGACACAATGTGAAATTGCAACAATGTGGTGATATTTTTGCATTTTTTTAGTAATGCTTGCGGCAGCTGAGGTAACAACTTAAATCTATCGCTAGTTAAGACGCTCAGTGTATTAACCCTACAAGCCCAAGGAAGCATGAGTGACGACAAGTGATTAATAATAGAGGAAGAATTAGCAAGCTTTGTAGAAGTAGGCTTTGGCATTCAATACAGTAATAATGAAATTATTTGATTTGCTCGCTGTTATATATTGGAAGAACGCATATGTCCATAAATTGGTCATATACAGTATAAAGCGCTGGAAAAATTTACAAGATGAGATTTGGCTATATATAAATAAATGTTTGAGTAAAACGAAAATTTTCTGAGTGGTTTTAAAAATTTATGATGACCTAACTCCCAAATTCACTCCAAATAATCTGATTATTTGCAGAAAATTTGAAATGGTGAAAATAGAGAAAAACATTCTTTTGATCTCTCAATTTTTCTAGAGCATATATACTGTATACATACTACATAAAGGTTAACAAGAAACCAAAGACAATCATAGCGCCACCTAGATTGGCATCTTGGGTTGTAAAATAGATGCAAGTTCAGCACTTCTAAAGTACACTTCAATGTTTGTACCCGTGCACTTTGAACAATCGTTCCGATGGTGCCCATGAGCTTTTGCAAAACTAACTTACATTTTTCATCAGCGTTGATCAAACTTATGCTATCCTGCTTTTGTAGTGCTGCATGTCTTTGGACGTTATCATTGTAGCATGCATCAATATGAATAATATTAGCAGATGGACTCAAATATACTCCAATGTATTTATGGGCATCGGCGTAATATGGAGAATGTGGAAGACATGAATGTTTTGTTTCACGATTTCAGTGTGGAATACATCTTTGGTTTCGGTCAGTGACATGAGTTTCGAGCCACGTGAAAGCACTCATTTTGCCAATTTAGGAAGACAAAGGTCGACGAGCATTATGGCAGAAAACACAATTGCCGATGTCATTGTTTTTCTTCAGTCAGGTGTGTCGCCATCAAAAAGAGTCTATCAATGAGGGGAAAATATTGCGTAGCTTGCATACGGCGGTGCAAAACGCCCAATGCCGTTCTTTACTCTTCAAATTCATCGCAGCGCACTGTTGACAGACGTGAATGTCATCATTTGGCACAAGTACACATACAGAGCACAATAAAGTAGTGGCGCAACGGTTTGCTAACTGGGGATCAGGTGCGGATTCATCAAAATGAAGTACCAGGAATTAATATGAGGATAAATAAATGAGACTCACTGCCCATATGTTTTTCTGCCCGATGGGCATTTTTATAGCATTATGCTCCTGTGTGTCTCTATGTAAACATTTCCTGTCGAGACTGACACTAAAATTGAGAGGCAATCAAAGATCAACACTCACATACACAATCGTTGCTTTCAATGATATTCAAAATGTCCCAAGCTCCAAATTTACATTGATTTCTTCTATGTAAATAAGGGATTAAAGTGGGTGCTCTCACAACTTTATCCAACATATAGTACATGCGGTTAAAGTGTATTTTGTACATTTAGAATGCTCTGTTATAGGAACCTCTTGAAAAAAAATATTTGGGAGGCATAGCTTCAAGGAGAATATACATATTCATGAGGCACTGCATTGTTTTGCACAATTTGTTATTGTTTGCTTTCCTGTGTGCGTGCGTGCTTGCATGTGTGTGCGTGCGTGCGTGTGTGATGTGCGTGTCTATGTGTGTGTGTGTGTGTCTGTGTGAGCGTGTGTGTGTGTGTGTGTGTGTGTGTGTGTGTGTGTGATGTGCAGACTGTTGATTATCTGCGAATTAGCATTCATCATGCCCTTCACAAGGACTTCCAGTGAATAACTACAAACGCACTATACATATGTCTAGAAAAATATTCAGTCATTCAAAATGAAAATGGACCTTTTAAATGTATTATTGGTCTTGATGATAAAACAATAACAATATCCTCAAGCTATTGTGTCTTTTTTTTCTTCTGACGTTTCACACCCTTTGATGTGACGAAATTGTTAGCGTTATTATGAAATGAATTATTCCAATGGTCAAGATCTAAATATAGTGACTTGTCACCGATTCGATTTATTTTCCTTCAAGACCACAATCATCAAGATGGACGAATCTTTCAGTACAGTATTGATGAAATCCCCACTGCCCATTAGAGGAGGATCGTTTTAGTTAACTGGAGAACTTCACCTTGGCTTTGTCATGCACTTTTCTTAAATGAGTCTTCATGCTGCTGGTCTGTGATTTACAGCAAACGCAAAGTGCTCTATTTATAAACTGCAACACAGTAAAGCGAAAAAGGAAGGTTTGGTATAGGGGAGAGCAAAATGTTCAGGTGTGTCTGCAGTAAATGGGACAAGTACAAACAAGTTCACAACCTGTGTGAACCGGTGGTCGGCTTCCTGTAGTGACCAAAAAAGCTTGTTTACTTTGTTGACGCTTGCTAAGTACAACGCTCTTCCGCTCTGTCCGTCCTTCTCACATTTCATTAAGCACACATTTCCTCTCATGTTTCTCTTTGTGGCAGCTTCCTAAACACAGGAGTAGACGCGCATGCACATTATCCGGAGTGATGCACCCCCTGTCCATCACATTTGGCTGCTTTCCAGTAAGTCAGCTAAGGAGAGTTGTCAGGGCAGTAAGTGGAAGTTGACTCAATCCGTTTTCAAATGTCCTTGAGCAAGACATTGGACGCGACGTGGCCCCACTGACTTTCACACATATTGGTGGCGGGACAATATGGTGCGAAAACCACAAATCACTATGACTTTGAATACGACTAAATAAAAATTGAAAAAATGTATGTCTATTTTTCTTTTATTTCCATCAAGGTTGACTTAGTTGTGATCTGTTCCCCCATGTTGGGCTACAGAGCTGCATACCACAGGTTGAGCTGGGAAGTTGGAGAAGAATTGATAAGAATGTAAATGTATGTATATACTATATATATAATATATATATATATATATACGTATATATATACTATATATATATACGTATATATATAGTATATATATACTATATATACATAAATACTGGAGACTGATTTCAATATGTGCAAGCAGACCACCAAATCGGAATAAATATGGAAATATGGTGTACATCCTCTGTCTTTTTTAATGGACACAAGTGTGCCGGTGATTGCGTGTTCCATGAGGCAATCCCCAATGGACCCAACAAATGCCTCACATGTTGGCAACATTAGATCAGTGTCGTAAATGGTGATTTATAACCTCATACGTGAGCCTTTTAATGAGCTGTCAAGATTTACTTTCTTTACAGCAGAACCGGTTCCAAGGGGGAGACCTGTACCATTTATGTGTGTCCACGTGGAGGAGAGCGATGGAGAGGGGGGCATTTGTCATCATTCCTGTCGCAACAGTGGAAGCCCCCTTGCAGTTATGTTCTATTTATAGCGCATTCTGCTAATACCCTCTCTGTTCCCCCCACCTTGCTTGAAATTGATTAAAGACTGTGATGTATTCTATATCGATTTGGTCAAGTGACCTGAAAAACATTGGAGTAGCCTCTGATGAAGGCGGAAGATTCCGCCGAAACATGTCAGGTAAATGAACCTAAAACAAATTTGTTTGATATAGAAGAACCAGAGAAGTAATTGAAAAAGAAAAAACAAGATGAACCTAGTACAACTATTGGAGTAGCCTATTTGTTTTTTCAAACTAGTTATGCAGAAAGGATGCACTGATAAAAGAGCCAAGGAATAATAAGATGCAGCGATGGACTGGAGAAGTAGGTGGACAATGAAAAAAAGAAAAATGTCGCACGGGAATTCCAACCTGACACTTCGTATAATGAGCCCAATTGATTAATGAGTTTGGTCTACATTCTTATGACTGCTTGCAATTACGTATACACATTTACTTACATCTTAACACAAGAGTGTACATATCTGAGATTACACTGGGCTGGTGTGTTTTTTTTTCGTCTGTTGTGTGTTTGGCGTGTGTTTGGCATGTGTCTGACCGTGCGCATGGGTGACGTTTTCCTACTTTTGATACTTTCATAGACAGCCGCAATTAGAAAGAGGTGTTTGCGCCATTGTGGGAATGAACACAGCCGAATTGTTTCCGGGACAATCAAAGCTGCTCGTCTCATTTGCTTTATATTCTGTGTAGTTGAGAAGCTTTTGCCTTTGACACTCTAGATTATTTTATTTTTTTATTGTTATTATTATAACAAAAAAGTGCTCTTTTGCAGTTAGACTGTGGCTATGTACAAGTATATGACAGTGTCCGGCTTTCCTCAAGGATTCCTGGTCCGTGAATCTGAATTCACATTTTATTCCATGGATCATAAACTCAACAAGGGAATAAATCACGTATCATGGCTTTTCCTCTGAACGTAATCTATTCTGCCCTCTGGCGGCCATGAGTAACTTTAAGCATTTAAGTATGTGTTGCTTTATTTCATATTAATGTTTGTATATCATTCTACATACAATATTGTTTTCAACAAAGGCATCCTCATAATTAGCACTGCCATGGCAGTTCATGTAAATTTTAATGAAGTTTCAATGAAATATAAATGTGCTATTCAATCTGAGCATGTTCAATTGCATCTGTGTGTTTTGTTCCATGTGTTCCGGCAGTCATTACAGACACCATTTCTTCTTTTCCACCCGGCTTGCCTCCTCCCAATCACGCCTCCCAAACATGATATAGAGAGCTTTAAATATCTGAGGCACATGAATAATTTATGAGCTCTAAAATGGTGTTGCATGAGCCCCCTCAGGTCTCTCGTGCTCTTTCCATCTTTTTAACCTACTCTATACTGTCGGCAGGTGCGCTTTATTGTTTATAGTGTGCCCACATCAGCCTTTATAATACCTCTTACGTAGAGTATTGATCAAGTAGGCATTACATAATGGATCGGTGACTGGATACAGCATTAGTAGTCAACAGTTGTATAATTGTATCTCAAACTCAAGTGCTCAATGACTTGCACTCCATTAGCTTCCTCCATCCCAAAGAGCATTCCCTCACCTCACCCAATGTCAATAATACTAATAACATTGATTAATAATAATAATAATAACAATAATAACAATCGTAATAATAATAAAATATGAAAAAAATGTGGAAATTATAGCAGTATATGTGCTTAATGTATATATCTTTATTTCTTCATCCAATTAATTAAATTTAAAGTTGAACAATGTCAAAGTGGCCCTTTTATCTGTATGCGGGTCACAAAAGGTTTGGACAGCCCTGGGTTAGAGAGTCATGCAATTTCATCACTATCGAGGTGAGGCCCCAACAAACGTCAGCAGAGAGCAGCATCTCCTCACTCTACGGTGTCGTCTGATCAGGCTGAGGCTTCAGGTATGGCTCAATAGTGTTACTATATACACGTACTTGACAATGAAGTGAATGGCTCTTCCTGACCTACAGATACTGGCGGTGATAGAGGGGCGTGGGGGCCGCGGGGCACTGCCCCCCTCCTCTTCTGAAATATGCCTCGATTCCGTATTCTGCCATTTTGTTATGTTGTTGGTTGCTTTGGTTTGGCATCACAGACTATTGACAAAAACAGACTAAGAAACGACAATGACAAAACAAAGCTAGATCTCACGTCCAAGCAGTTTTTCTTTGGGGGAGGGGGGTCCACATCTCATTCACCCTGTTCATAGAAATTATATTAAACTCACAAATTAGTATTTTGTGCGCACGTGGCCAAATATTTCCAACCTATATCACGTCTAACAAATAACTTTTTGTCTTAATCAGAGATGAGAATGAGGAGAGAGTCATCAGAGATGAGAATGAGGAGAGAGTCATCATGATGGAGTGCAGCCAAGAGAGCAGGGGGCAGCTTATGACCGAGGTTAGGAAAGAACCTTTTTTTAATCTCCTTAGTCTCTCTCTCTCTCTCTCTCTCTCTCTCTCTCTCTCTCTCTCTCTCTCTCTCTCTCTCTCTCTCTCTCTCTCTCTCTCTCTCTCTCTCTCTCTCTCTCTTTCTCTTTCTCTTTCTCTCTCTCTCTCTTTCTCTCTCTCTCTCTTTCTCTCTCTCTCTCACTCTCACTCTCACTCTCACTCTCTCTCTCTCTCTCTCTCTCTCTCTCTCTCGCTCTCGCTCTCACTCTCTCTTCATCTCTCTCACTTGCTCACTATCGACTACAGTTGTTGTTCTTGTTTTTTTTTTTTGTTTAACGTGGGTGAAGAGGAGTGGAGAATCGGCCAAATAATACGTCATTATGTTCTCGTTATATCACTATGACATCTGGCCCCGTCGTGACCTCCACTTGTACGCGGGGGGTGAAGTTGTGCTGCTGGTGCAACAATGCAAGCTGTGGATGTGCTGGCTGGGTGCAGTGTGCACTCAATGTGCCTCCGGTTCGGCCCGGAGAGCCAGGAGAGCTGGACCTATGCTAGCCGGGTGGAGGAGTTTTAAAGGTCTCTGCGGAAATTAAGGTGAGTTGTTGAGTAGTGACTTTTCCATCCTGACACACAATCTGTGTGACAAGTACAACAAACTCTGTAAGTGAGGAGCATTTGCAATAAGATTAGCAACTTGATGAAAATGAAAACACACCAGTGGATGACATTATCGGATACATCATCAATTAACTCTCCACAACGTGATGCTTGACCAAAATATCTTTCAATCGCAACGAATTTGCAAAATGTTTATCTGCCTTTATTCTCATTCTCAATTTTGTGATTTACTACCAGGTTTGTAATTATGACATACTGATAATATTTGAATAATCATATATGTACAGTATATTACTATAATGTCGGACTGTTGTTATCTTATAATATAATTTAAGAAAAAAACAATTTCAAATGACCATTCAAGGATAGCACAAGACTGCTGAATAAGAAAACAACATTAAGGGCCAGAGCTCATTGAATTATTTTTGTTTCCGCCAATATACACTCAAACTGTTCCAAAGCAGCCCAAAAACATTTAGGCCTACCTACGTTCTGATTTGGGCATGAGACCTACTGTAAGTGCAACTGAGACTTTTTTGCTGTCTAATGGTATAATTGTAACTTAAAACTGTTTGGCGTCATGGATTTGCATATTTTCTGATTTTCTTTCCCCCTCCACATTTCCCACATTTGAATGGAAAATGTGTACTGAATGTTTAACGGGAGGATTTTTTTTTGTCTTGGGGGGTATTTTTTATTTATTTATTTCAAATTTAATCAAGGAGCCAATCAGTGTGGTCGTCATTTGCCCATTCCTGTTGTAGGCGAGTAATTATCAGAACCCAAGGTGACTGTTTACATTTGGATCTATTTGAGTGCCAAAATAATGCAACTACAATTTACTGTTCATGAAAGTAAAGATTGATGAGTACAAATAATACTTTATGATTACCAATCACGCGTGTGTTGAGTTATTATGTCCTTAACGTTAGATTTCTTTTGAGCGTGTACAGTACTTAAGAAGAAGTGACAGCGTGGGAAAAAAGCAGTAAAAGTCCTTAATCTTTTAAGTAGTGTTAAACAACTTGATTTGTTGCGGGTTTGTTGAGTTAATGAATGTTTTATTCAGTCCTATCATATGTTAGCATCTTTGTGTGTGTGTCTGTGTCTGTGTGAGTGTTCATGTGTATGTGTGTGCGTGTGTGTGTGAGTGCATCTGTGCGTGTGTGTGTGTGTGTGTGTGTGTGTGTGTGCGTGTGTGTGCGTGTGTTTGTGGGTGTTTGTGTGTGCGGCTGGCTACTTTATATGATTGTGGGGCACCTAGGATTAGTGTAATAGTCAGTCCAGATGGCTGGATTTCCTGTCTGGCATAAAAAGTAGAGTTCTGGAAAATAATGTAACATTTCTGTAAATGAGACAGACTTAATCTCCTTTGGAGGAGGAGGGGGGGAGGGGGGGTTGTTGTTGTCAGTCGGGTTGGTGTGTTTTGTAGTTAGGGAAATGCATCCAGATTAACCAATTTTGCCTTTTGTCTTTTGTGCAAATGTTTTCATCCAGATTATAATAGATTTGTGTTGTACATTGATCACAAAAACGAAGTGATATGGCAAAAAGATTTACGCTAAATGGGGTTACGTCATAATACACTATTATTCTAGTATTATCCTCATTTAGAAATGTAATATAGTCGTTTATCCATCCGGCCAATCGGTCCGTGCGTCCATCCGTCCATCCGTCCATCCATCCATCCGTCCATCCATCCATCCATCCATCCATCCATCCATCCATCCATCCATCCATCCATCCATCCATCCATCCATCCATCCTTTATTGCAACTCTGATGATTGACAAATTAATAACCACAGTATGCTTCCTACACTGTTTAGGGTGTTTTAACAGGAAGTTTTTGATTAATTGGAAAAATGATTTTGTTTTGCTCTGGTTGTTGCTTCTGTGTGTGCGTCAAAGTCAGCTTTATTGTCAATCCCTTCATATGTCAAGACACACAAAGAAACCGAAATTCCGTTTCCTCCATCCCACGGTGACGAGACACAGTACACGATAAACATACAAGTAGACGACACAAAAATAAAAACAAGAAGGCACAAACAATAAATAATAAATAATAGATAAATAAAATGAGTGATGAATAAATAATAAACAAATAACCCAATAAATAAGAGGAGCAAAACTGAGCCAGTGTGCGTACAGCAGACAGTAAGCATAGCGCAAAGTACAGGACGCTACGCAGAAAGGGGGGGCGAGTTCAGGGGCGTGCGTGCGTGCGTGCGTGCGTGCGTGCGTGTGTGCGTGTGTGTGTGTGTGTGTGTGTGTGTGTGTGTGTGTGTGTGTGCGTGTGCGTGTGCGTGCGTGTGTGTGTGTGTGAAAAAGCCAAAGACGGATTTTGGACCCAGCTGCTGTGCACAGGATCTTGGCCTGGAGCCCGCTGACACACCCCTGTCATCTTGGATCTTCTAAATGCCTCGCGGGGACTGCACATTAACAACATGTGGATGGGGGGGGGGGGGGGGGGTGGAGCAGTGAGGTGCAGTGTGTTATCCGTGAAAGATAGCTAAGGTCTTTCACAAATGGAACTATGGTTCCATTCTCTTTTAATTGCGGTAGTGGTGCTGTTGTGAACGAGCCGCATGCAAGTTTTGGGCCGTACTGTATTTTGTTCAGATACGTATGTCGCTCATATGTCATATGTTTATGTGCTCATGTCATATGTTTACATCCATTGTCAATTTAGTGTCCCCATTGAACCAATCTGCATGTTTGCAAATCTTGCAAACAGAACTTGACTCAAGATTTGAAATCTGATATCGCTAACTGTGAGGCAGACTCACTAACCACATGTTAAAGTTAAAGTAAAGTTAAAGTCCCAATGCACGTCACACACACATCTGGGTGTGGTGAAATTTGTCCTCTGCATTTAACCCATCCCCGTGTGATTTTGATCCATCCCCTGGGGGAGAGGGGAGCAGTGAGCAGCAGCGGTGCCGCGCTCGGGAATCCTTTGGTGATCTAACCCCCCAATTCCAACCCTTAATGCTGAGTGCCAAGCAGGGAGGCAAAGGGTCCCATTTTTATAGTCTTTGGTATGACCCGGCCGGGGTTTGAACCCACAGCCTTCCAGTCTCAGGGTGGACACTCTACCTCTAGGCCACTGAGCTGGTCATGTGGTGTGCACACGGATACTTCTCTCCTTATTTGCTCAATTTTGAAAACGATTATTTTTTTATCACCATCACAACTATTTATATCTACAGTATTGAGGCAACGGCATTGAAAATAAGCATTTAAACGGTCTTTATTTTGGCATATTTTAAGCGGGCCCTCCCTCTAGCTCCACCACTGCCTTCTGATGAAAATAGAAAGTTTTTGGTTCATTTGAATAATTTCGTTCAGTGCTGTGGTGATTCGTGACACAAGTGTATTTTAGATCCGACCATTGCTGTGGAATTAAGTAAATTATTAAATTACCTCAATTATTATTAAATTATTAAATTACCTCAAGCCATTGTATTTGATTCATTTAAACATGTCTTGGTTGCTTTAAAAACTAAACAAGTGGTGTGTCTCCTGGTCAGGTTTTGTATAATTACAAGTTTTATTCATGTTTTTCGTGTGTATGTGCATGTGTGTGGGAGGCTACTTTCTGTATCTATGACAGCTAGCTGGCATCTGGCACGATTTGACACAAATGATCCCTCGGCTTATGGCACTGTGCTGCCCAGCCTGCATTAATCCCAAAAATCTTGTTCAAAAATATCACCTCTACCGACGAAGGCCCTGCCACAACCAAAGACACCCCTGCCGCCAAATCATAACAGTGGACAATATTCAAGGTCGCGCATCTGAGTTGACATTAGCTCATTGCGCGCTAAAGATACCGTACATATGTATAATAATGACCAATATTTAGTATGCTCGTACAAGCCCGGCAAAATGCAAAGCCAAAATAAGTTTCAAGAGGAATTTGCTTTCTTTGATTCAACTCAGCGGATACAACCTCGACTATACATGTTCAGCATATGTAGGTCAGGACCGCCCTTGTGCGCCATCTGTTATTTGTTGTTCCAAAAGTATATGAACACTCATTTATTCCTTTGCCCTAATCCACTCCACATAGCATATAAACTATAACTATGGGTAACAAGTTGACATTTTGGACGTATTATCTACTCTGTGAAGCTAAACCAGATCTGGCTGAACATCTGTTGATGTTTACACACATCTGGTAAAGTCACAGGGGTTAGCTCACGAAAAATGTGACGTTTCGCAAAGCAGCTGGCCACACCGTATTTCCGTTGCTACATCCAATATCTCACTTTCTATTTGTTTCTCTATATTTGCATCGCATGTGGTAGCATGCTATGAACCTGCGTCTTTCTCCTTCAATGTTGTGTATTATTAGAATGGCAGGAATAGACAGAGCGCCATGGGCCCCATGTGACACCTCTGTTTTAAGCTGTCAAGGTCATGCGCTTTCTTTACAATGAAATTCAACTCCATCACATTTATTGTATGGCAACAAACCTAACTATTAGTTTGTTCTTAATATTCTATTTTTGTGATTCACAATTCTGGCAACCCTGAAATAAATTTGACCGACTTTTCTTTTTTTTTCTCTGATGCACATTGTGGGGAGAGGAACGATTATAAAATGAGATTATAAAATGAGAGTGACAATAAAGACACACCGATTAAAAGCTTGCAGAGGTTGTTCAGGCATGCACTTGTAACAACCTTCTTCACATGCCAAAGTGTTTCACAGTGTGTGGACAAACTGGTATGCCAATGTGATTTGTGCATTCCGGAATGTGACATTTGATCATTCCTAAGCTCTGCCGTTGCGTTGTAATGAGGGAAGGTTGTTTGGACAGGACAGCTAAAAGCGATGAAGGGTCAGTCTCATTTCTCATAAGACTGCATGGAGATGACTATAAAATATGGGGATGTAATGAATGGATCATGAAAAATGTATGGCGAGTTGAAAATAGAGGATAGGACACATGAGGTGAAAAAGTATACATACGTTCATCTCCCTTTGTCATAATGTGTGTATAAATAGGCTCAGTCATATTTAATAAAGCACAAATCAAATTTGCATAAAAAAATGACATTTGATCAAAATGAGTGTCGATTCAATCTTGTTTCCCTTGATCTCGTCCTCGTCGGTAATTGAGCTTGTCATAACAATTAGGACCAAGCCTTTGCGCTATTATTAGCGTTCACATGCTACATTATGTGGGTGTGTACTGTTGTTTTCTGCACAAGGTCGCTGTAGGCGCAAAAGAACAGAAAGTAAAAATGAATTGAAATTTCACAACCATTTCATGAGGTTCAATGCACACAGTTGATGATTTAAATCAGTAGATTTGTGAAAATCAACATTAATTTCTGCTCCAAAATAGTCACAATTACCTTGATCAAAAAAGATAAAAATTGCGGTAAGCACTATTCTATGATAATAATAACAGTGTGAAGAAAGAAACATAAGTGGGGAGTCTTTTTTGGTCTTTCAATCTCTCTTTTGGGTCTAACATACCACATTATGCCTTGCTGAGGATTTTTAAATCATTGTTATCATTTGTTTGTCAACATGACTAACTTCTTGTGTCTCTCATTTCGCAGGTGTAGAAGAAAAAAAAAAAGAGTCTGTCTACTCCAGCTCTGCATGGTGATTTTTATCCTGGGTCCTGTTGATCTGCTTTGGCTGAACTGGAGCCATGGACATGGCCCTGGTAGACTTTGGGAGCCTAGATGAGTTGGGCCTCGAGGATGAGGACACTTCTGCGGATGAGACCACGGCTCTTAGTGTGGACATACCCGCAATAGCGGACATGCCTGTTAACAACCGTCAATTTCAAGCCCCACCGTACCACAACAGTCCTGTTCCATCGTACATGTGGGAATCCACATCGTCAACACCCCTCCGACTTCTACAGACGCTGGATGTACCTCATTCCCCAATGATAACTCAAAGCATTGAGCACACAGGTAGTCACTCGAGTATGATCTCCAACTGGAAGCTGCTCCTAAGCAGCGAAGCCACGAACGAAAGCGAGACAATCTTCAGCCAACTCGCTAAGGAGTGTTGCGAGGACCTTTTTGTCGATAAAAGAGGACTGGACGACGGAGATCAAAAAGTTATTATAAACATCGCCGGTCTTCGCTTTGAAACTCAGCTCAAAACCTTAGACCAGTTTCCCGATACGCTGCTAGGAGACCCTCAGAAAAGGATGGACTATTTCGATCCCATGAGGAATGAATATTTCTTTGATCGGAACCGACCCAGCTTTGACGGGATTTTGTATTACTACCAATCCGGGGGCAAGGTCAGACGTCCAGCAAATGTTCCTCTGGACGTGTTTACAGATGAAATAATATTCTACGAGCTTGGGAACGAAGCTATGGAGCAATTTCGGGATGAAGAAGGATTCCTTAGAGATGTTGACATACCGCTACCAAATAACGACATCTCCAGACAATTTTGGCTGCTAATGGAGTACCCGGAGAGCTCCAACGCGGCTCGATGTGTTGCGCTAGTGTCCGTGCTTGTTATCGTCATATCCATTATTATTTTCTGCATGGAGACGCTGCCGGAATTTAGAGATGACACCGATATTGTCTTGTCTTCGACCCTTAAGCCCGTCAACCTATCTGACGTTCACAGTTCTGCGGCTCCTCCTGATCTCACACTATTTTCCGATCCCTTCTTCGTGATTGAGACCGCCTGTATCGGCTGGTTCTTCTTTGAGCTATGTACAAGATTCCTAGTTTGCCCGAGCAAAAGAGAATTTTTCCACAATCTTATGAATATTATTGATATCATATCCATCATCCCCTATTTTGTCACCGTGGTGACAGAACTGGTCACGAATCCCGAAGACAACTCCGGACAAAACATGTCTTTGGCTATCCTTCGCATTATACGTCTGGTCAGAGTGTTTCGTATCTTTAAATTGTCACGCCACTCCAAGGGACTGCAGATCCTGGGACAGACCCTCAAGGCCAGCATGAGAGAGCTTGGCCTGCTCATCTTCTTCCTGTTTATTGGAGTTATCCTTTTCTCCAGCGCTATCTACTTTGCGGAGGTCGACGAGCCCAATACGCAGTTTGTCAGCATTCCTGATGGCTTCTGGTGGGCGGTGGTAACCATGACGACCGTGGGCTACGGGGACATGTGTCCCATTACCCTGGCGGGCAAAATGGTTGGGACCTTATGTGCCATTGCAGGCGTATTGACCATTGCTTTACCTGTTCCTGTCATAGTCTCCAATTTCAACTACTTCTATCATAGAGAAACGGAAGCAGAGGACAAGCTGACCTTGTCGGATGCTTTCGAGCAAGCCATCATGGCGGACATGGGTGTGAAACAAAAGAGCAGTTCCTCGCTCAATAAGATCAATGGCATTTGACTTATTTTCACATATAAAGGGTAAATAAAAATTGGACAAAATGCCTTCCTACTCGCACATGTTCAGAATAAGCGGAAGTTTCTTTGTATTCTTTCAAATTACATTTAAGTTTTTCCAAAGCTAACTCAATTCCTGTTTGGAAAATATATTTGATTTAATTTATTCAGTTCTGATATTTAATTCTCTATTGGCCTTGTACTGCATGATAAAGATTGTTCATGTTGTTCTTATTCTGGACCTTCTCGGGTGTTGCAAACGTGGCTCATATGGACTAAATTCTGTAACGGTTGGCCAAAAGTGCTACACCGAGATTCCAGATTGAATATGAACCCATGCTAATGCTATAATCCCCCCACACCCTAAAATAACTACCTACGAGAACTAGCAGTAGAGAGTTCAGACTAGTTTTAATACCATGTACACAAACAAAAACCATTCAAACAAAACAATAAACTGATGGAAATAATTTGTAGGTGGAGCATTACTTGAATTATCCATCCATCCATCCATCCATCCATCCATCCATCCATCCATCCATCAATCCATAAATCCATCCATCCATCCATCCATCCATCCATCCATCCATCCACTGCTTACCACAAAACCTAAACCTTTAAAACTTTGACCCCCCCCCAAAAAAATAACTTTTTTTAAAAATGTTAAATAATTTACCTTTCAACCCTGGATTCCAATGTATTTATAAAATGGAAAACTAACAAGAAAGCCATTGATAATGCCAATCAAAGAATACCAACGATTTGTTCCAGATTAAAAAAGATAAAAAAAAATTCTCTGAATGCAAAGTCATGTTTCTGCGAGAACAGGAACAAAAAAACCCACTATGGAAACATCCTGAGGCACCGAATCCATTTGTGGGTACACAGTATGAATCTGTACTACTTTCGGAATATTGGCTATTATTTGAAGGAGTCAAAAAATTGTTACTAAACATGTCTGAGCAGTAAAAGAAAAACACTCAACTCAATTGTGCATTAGGACTTTTATTATAAATATACTGAATATATAACTTCCCAACATGAAAATAACTTTTACACAGAAGTAGCAGTTACAATGACTCCTTGTGAGACCAATTCGTAACAAAACTGCAATTAATTTCATGAAGTCATCGGAAATACTACACATGGAAAGTGACTGAAGACCCCAAATACAACCCAATATTGGAAGAATTTTCAAATTGTCGATTTTTAAACTAGTACTTTAATGGCGGCCTCCATATGATATCCGGTCTGCGATGGAGATTAAAAAACAAACAATAGAAGACCCCAAATACAACCCAATATTGGAGAAATCTTCAAATTGTCGATTTTTAAACTAGTACTTTAATGGCGGCCTCCATATGATATCCGGTCTGCGATGGAGATTAAAAAACAAACAATATTTGACAATAACACACCATCAAGGATTGCACCATCGCATCAAACGATGTGTCGTCAATTATGAATTTTACTGACTAAGTGTGTTGGGCAGGATGGCGGAATGTGATGCGCGATTGACAAAAAACAAGAAGAAAGGTGTGATTTCAAGTTTTATTTCAAGGGAGATTTTCTTCCCAAATTGTTGTACCCATGCATAATGCACACCCTCGATTAAATTTTGCGCATTATGCACGGAAAAAGACGGTATTCAGGCTGTTGCCATGTTTGATAGTGTCTTTGCTTCCGGTAGGCCGGGCAAATTTGTTTGGCCTCTATTCCAAACCCTGACGCACATTTTTAGAATGCTGAGAATCTGAAGCATCAATGACACAAAAACTCATCTTGCCAAAAAAGCCACAAATTGATTTATTCTTTAAAAGAAATGGGTTCATCTTTATTATGTAAATTGAGTAATTAGCATGGCCCTGGCTCTGAGCAATACTGGACAAACTGAGAATTACTGTTTTGAATGAGTCCACACGCACACACACAGTGTGTATTCTTCAAGGACTTAATTGACCTTCTCCAAAGTGAATGGCTCATCTGTTTGATAACTGTGTGACTCTTGAGGCACGTTGGTTTCCGAATTGTGTGACCTTTGGAGTTCCAAGGATGCAGTGGCGGGCCATGCATTTCACACGTAGGTGTTTCAGTAGTGTGTTTCAGTTCCATCAAGAAGTCCTTTTCTATCGCCATCGAAGCTAATGCTGAAAGTCGAGCCTGCTTTGTCGTATTTCCGGCATAAGTTTTAATTCGCTTTAGGGCTGAGAATGTCCTTTCAACAGAAGCATGTTTTTCTTGATAAGTCCGTCTTGAAAATGGCTTTGACAGTAAATCTGCAACCAAATCCATTTCTTCTCTTCCTTCAGCCATTGTGGGTTGACAAAACAGCTATTAAATCAACACGACAATATCTTTATTTGTGGAGATGCAGTTTGGTAGCTCTGGCTAGTACACTCTCTGACTATCCAACCAATCAGAACCAGCTTTATTGGCCAAGGTTGTGCATGCCAAACAAGGAATTTGACTCCGGTTGATCTCAGCCTAGGTACAACATTTAAGTGACTAACATCCTTCAGGTGACTAACAACAGAGCGTGTGAATACGCTGAAGCAACAGTTTGATCAACATTTATTTTATGCTACAGGGCCCGCAGAACTGATTGTGAAGGCCTCCAGGCAGATTTCTTTGACCCTGGCAACAAATAGTGGCTGAAATGCGATTGGTTAAATGCTTAAATATGAAAATACACATCTGGAAGCAGCGCAACCAGGGGGCTCGCAATGAAAGGACCATTTGGAATTATTCAATACGTATTCACGGTCAAAATATAATGCAGCCATAAGGGGGTACAAACCAGTGTCTCCTTTCCTGTGCCGGTCCCAAGCCCGGGTAAATGCAGAGGGTTGCGTCAGGAGGGGCATCCGGCGTATAAATCTGCCAAAATTACACATGATGCAAACTCAGTCTGTTAATTCCATACCGAATCGGTCGAGGCCCAGATTAACAACGGCCGCCATCAGTGCTGTTAACCTACAAGGCATTGGTGGAAATTTGACAACTGTAGGTCGAAAAAGGAGGAGGAAGGCGTGCCAGTAGGCAGGTAGAAAACAGGAAAGGCACGAGTCTAGGACTGAGAGTTGGGACTTTGAATGTTGGGACTGTGACAGGAAAAGCTAGAGGGTTAATGGACATGATGCAAAGGAGGAAGGTGGACATACTGTGTGTTCAGGAGACCAGGTGGAAAGGTAGCAAGTCCAGAAGCGTAGGAGCAGGATTCACGCTGTTCTACCATGGTGTCAGGTCTATGTACCATCAGACATTAAACCACACGCTGGAAGGAAGAGGAGAAGACAACCAGAACAGGTTTACTCGCGAGGAGAACGATAGAGAGAGGAACCTCAGTTACAAACTCCATCAATTCTGAGTCCTTACTTCACGTGCTCCTCTTTTTAATGTTTTGGTTGCCCTGGTTACAGAGGCGTTGCTACACTAAAGGGAGGGGAGATTGTGTCTGTAGCAACGCTGATTAGCTAAGGAATGTAGTGTGGTGTGAATTAGCACTTCATTGTCGCCCCGTGACCCCCGCAGAATTTGTCCTCTTTCCTTAACCGGCTGTTCTTCTCCCATGGTTGGCTGACTCGTCCTCGAGTGTGATCAGATAACTTGAATTGCCGCTTTCCTGTGGAACAATGCAACTAAACCTTTGCTAACTTTATCTACTTGGTAAATTAACACACAATAATAATGAGTAACTTGTCCGAAACACTTCAACACACATTAAGTAAAGGTGAGGTAACTGGTATGCAGTTCCTTAAACAAACATTGAGTAAATATGGGATAACTTGTATGCAACTACTTCAAACTGTATATAGCAGTGCTTCTCAAATAGTGGCGCGCGCCCCCCTTGGGGGGCGCCGTGCTAAACCTGGGGGGGCGCGTGTGACCCTGGGGAACAGGCTTTCTTTTTGCAGTACTAGAATAAAGTGTAATTGCGCATCTTCCCAGCAGGGGGCAGTGGCGCTCTCATTGTTACTTCTGTGACGTTTGCGACAGTGCAACATTTTACGATTTACAAGACAAGTTAGGATAGTCACGGTGGGGAGGGGGGGGGGCGCGAAAAGTTTTCTTCTTGCTAGAGGGGGGGGGCGTAACAGAAAATAATTGAGAAGCACTGGTATATAGTAACACTCAACAAAGAAAAACAGTTCTGATCAACAACAATCTATGAACCAAACCTACAGTTAACCAAACAAAGAACATTTCCCTGATGCAAATAAGGTCTGCTCATTGTTGGTGAAGGCCTCTTACAGGAACAAAAACACACAGACAACATAAGGACAGGAAGGATACATACTGACAGGGATCAAAAGACATCCCTGTCACTAAAGAGGAAGAACCTAGATAAAAGGAAAGTCATAAACTCGTAAAGACAAGGCCTCCAGGTCTGGCAGGCCAAGGCTTCACTTAAATTATTCCAACACATGATGTGGATGGGAAGAGAAATGGAGTAGGAGTTATTCTGGAAGAGGAGTTTGTGAGGAATGTTCTGGAGGTGAAAAGAATGTCAGACAGAGGAAGATGGAAAGAGTACTTTGAAGAGTTGATGAATGAGGAAAATGAGAGTGAGTGAAGCGTGGAAGAGGTGGCCACTGTGAACCAGGATGTTGTGGTGATCAGTAGGGGAGAAGTAAGGAGGGCACTGACGAGGATGAAGAGTGGAAAGGCAGTTGGGCCGGATGGTATACCTGTGGAGGTATGGAAGTGTCTTGGAGAGGTGTCTGTAAAGTTTTTGACCAGACAGTTCAATGACATCGCAAGGGTCTCAAACTCCAGTCCTCGGGGGCCGCATTCCTACATGTTTTCCAAGTTCCCCTCGTTAAACACACCTGATTCAAATGATCAGTTCATCCTCACGTTCTGCAGGAGCCTGATAATTGAATCAGGTGTGTTTAACGAGGGAAACTTGGAAAACATGTAGGAATGCGGCCCCCGAGGACTGGAGTTTGAGACCCTGTCCTAGAGAATGAGAGGATGCCGGACGAATGGAGGAGAAGTGTGTTGATACCAATCTATAAGAACAAGGGGGATGCGCAGAGTTGTGGCAACTACAGAGGAAGTTAATGAGACACACAATGAAGTTAAGGGAAAGAGTGGTGGAAGCTCGACTAAGACCAGAAGTATCTGCGAGCAGCAGTATGGTTTCATATCCAGAAAGAGTACTACAGATGCAGTTTGCTTTGATGATTCTGATGGAGAAGTACAGAGAGGGTCAGAAGGAGCTGCATTGTGTCTTTGTAGATCTGGAGAAAGCATATGACAGGGTGTCCAGAGAGGAACTGTGGTATTGTATGAAGAAATCTGGAGTGGCAGAGAAGTATGTGAGAGTGGTACAGGATATGTATGAAAGTTGCAGGACAGGAGTGAGATGTGCTGTAGGAATGACAGAGGAGTTCAAGGTGGAGGTGGGCCTGCATCAAGGATCAGCTCTGGGCCCCTTCTTATTTGCTATGGTGACGGACAGGCTGACAGATGAGGTCAGACAGGAATCTCCATGGACCATGATGCTCGCGGATGACATTGTGATCTGTAGTGAGAGTAGGGAGCAGGTGGAAGGAAATCTAGAGAGGTGGAGGTATGCCCTGGAAAGGAGGGGAATGAGGATTAGCTAGAAGAAGACAGAATACATGTGTGTAAATGAGAGGGATCCAAGAGGAATGGTGAGGCTACAGGTAGTTGAGCTCCAGAAGGTAGAGGATTTTAAGTTTTTAGGGTCAACAGTCCAGAGCAACGGAGAGTGCGGAAAAGAGGTGAAGAGGCAAATCCATGCAGGGTGGAACGGGTGGAGAAAGGTGTCTGGGGTGATGTGTGATAAAAGAGTATCAGCAAAAATGAAGGGAAAGATGCACATACAAGATAGTGGTGAGACCGGTGATGCTGTATGGTTTAGAGACAGTGGCACTGGGGAAAAGACAGAAGGCAGAGCTGGAGGTAGCAGAGATGAAGACGCTGAGGTTCTCTTTGGGAGTGACGCGCTTAGATAAGATCAGGAACGAGTGCATCAGAGGGACAACGCATGTTGGGTGTTTCAGATATAAAGCTAGGGAGGCCAGACTGGGATGGTTCGGACATGTTCAGAGGAGGGATAGTGAATATGTTGGAAGAAGGATGCTCGGGAAGGAACCACCAGGCAGGAGGTCAAGAGGAAGACCAAAGAGGAGATTTACGGATGGAGTGAAAGAGGACATGATGTTAGTTGGGGTGAGAAAAGAGGACTCACAAGATAGGGTGAGATGGAAACAGATGGTTCGCTGTGGCGACCCCTGAGGGGAAAAGCCGAAAGGAAAAGAAAATTCATGGACAAAATATAATTAACATCAGTCTGTGGTTTAGATATTTTTAGGCCAGCAGAGAAGGCCTTGCAGGCCCTGACGGCCCAGCACTCCAGGAATGATATGCTACTAACGAGAAAACAACAAAAGACCGTGGACGCATACCTGGAAAAAGTTGCCACGTGAGGAGGACATCTGCCATGATGATTTACTATTGGTATCACCTAATTTTTTATTTTTTATTACGATTTTGGATTGATGATGATGAAGATGATGATGTCAAGGGGGACCAGAAGGGGGAATGTCAACTTACTACTTTTATTTTTCAGCCTCACAGCATCCTGAATCAAATCTAAAAGATCCATACACATCCCAAAAAATTAAAACAAAAAAACAACACTTAATCATGAAAATGTTAATGGTGCCCAAGTAAAATCTGACATCTGTTTCACTCTGGTGATTGCGTGAACAGGATTAATGAGAATTATCCCCATCGGACCTCACAGATTACCCAACTTCAAGATAGATAAACAGTCAGGGCAGGTCACATAAATTCTCAGACTCCTAAAGCGGCACAGTTTTGTCTACATTTTCCTTTTTTTTTTTTTTTAGTATTAATTCACTTTCTGCAGTCCAAGATCACTTACTTCATAAATGAAACCGAAATCAAACGTAAACTTTGATTTGATCAAACAATTCAGCCAAAAGAGAGACTGTTGCCAAATTTTCCATCAGGTTAAAACTTGTTGATGCTCACCAAGCTAGCCACACAAATCCTCACATGCAAAGAAGCACTTGGATGTATAATGTTGCACATCTCCTCCCATACATGAAGTGAGCTAATGGCTTTACACAACATCAGGCACATAACATGGCGTTAATGCTTCTCAAGTGGAATCAGAGGATAAAGTTTACACAAACACAAGCTTGCATGTATGAGAACAGAAATGTAGCTTTGGGTGAAGAGCAAGAAAAAAACCCATCTGATTTTAAGGTGTCTTTTGGGCCGACAAAGTAGCATAGTACATTCATCTTAATTCAGTATTATCACAATATTGATTGATTAATTCAATATACAGAGGCCGAGATCTACCGGAGTCAAATTCCTTGTTTGGCATGCTCAAACTTAGCAAATAAAAGATTGATTGATTGATTGATTGATTGATTGATTGATTGATTGATTGATTGATTGATTGATTGATTGATTGATATCATAAACATGTTTCTGCTCCAGCATGTCACTAATGGTGTGTGTTGCCGTACTGAGGTGGCCATATTGTAAAATCACACAATCCATCCATTATCATGGGTTGATCTAGCCTCTGGTCACAAGGGCAGCAGCTTGAGCAAGGAAGCCCAGACTTCCTTATATTATTTATGGGGTAGTTGTTGTTTTTTAATAGCATACTCTAGTGGCTGTGTCCCTGAAGGATGATTATGAATGAATTTAGTGCCACGTTATTTATTTCTTTTATCATTTTTTCCAGTCACATTATGTGGATATGGATATGACTGTGTTTTTTAAAATCTGTTGTCCATTCACATTACGTGTGCATAGATTGAGCAATAAAAATACACTCAACTTACAACTCAACTCAACTCTCTCACTCTCTCTCTCTTTCGCTCTCTCTCGGTCGCTCTCCTCTGTTTTCCCAAAAGCAGCTGCTTTCCGGCTGAATGGCTGGATCAATGGCTTGCATAGAAGACCACCAGATGTGTGTGTTATCCGTATGATCCGCCCACACATTATATAAGAGGATCCAGCAGCAGGTAATAGACCATCTGTGTGACATGAGACCAGATCTCAAACAGTTGGTTGCCGACCAATGCCAACACAGTCATTCATCCATTCAGACAGGGCTTAAAAGGTGACCAGTTGGACAGGAAATCCTTACAGAACATCCGCAGGTCAACGACCACACAGTCGGGTTATGATGTTTGCAAAAAACAATGGGGGTATAAAAACAAATAAAAAAACAAAATTTAATTTTTTGAATGTATGCTTCAAGGTTTTGAAAAAAGTATATACATTATAATCAAATATTTTTTTAATACACATGTATTTCATAGACTTTTAAAGTGGGTGCTTCCTTTGTGCTCAACACTCCACTCAGTGGTTATCTCATGAAACTTCATCAAAAATAATTTTATACAGGAAATCATTCTAGAAAAACATGCAAGAAAACAAGCAAAGACGAGATGGAGGCATTTGAGCGTGGGGCTAGTAGCCATAGCTTTATTGGTGACTAATAAGTGTCAGAAGCTAAAAGAAACAACAGCTCATGGGATGACAAGATGCACAAATAGTTCATTTTCTAGACACAGTTCTCCTAATTGTAAAACCAGGAAGCAAATGTTTTTTGTGCCAAATAAGCCATAACATACTCAAGTTCAATTTAATGACAAGAATCTTAAGAATAGATTTCTGAAAGGAATTTTCCATTTCTGATGCTTTAGCTTGTGAGGTCAGCATTGATTTATTTTTATTTAGTGGCAGCACGTTTGTTGTGCAAATTTTCCAAATTTAATGCATTCAGTCTTACATCTCCATATGGCTTGGCAAAACTGAGACACACACACACAGACACACAGGCATGAGGCGCATTTAAGAGGTTGCAAAGCTGGTGATGAGCAGAAAAGAGACTTCCTACTACAGAGACTACAGTGACAAAGATTTTCTGCATAATTTGCTTAAATAAGGCCTGCCTTCCTTCACTGAACTGTAAACTCAAACACTAGGCTGCTGGTTGAGAATTCGCACACAACGGCCTGCGTCATTACTCTTTCCATGTCAAGCACAGATTTTCAAACATGCTGGGTTATGTTAAAAAAAAAAACTAAATCTCCATTTTACAAGCCTCGTAATGGAGGTATGGGCCGCGAACTCGCAAACGTGATATTTTCAGAGAGAGCAGGACAAGATGACTCTTTGTGACTTGGAGGGAAGGTGTGCTTCAGCGGAACCCCAGTTTGAGCTTCTTCCAACAACTGCAACTTCAGCATGATGGGCAACAGCCTAGATGGTAAAGCATAGCAGAAGGAAGGAATGAAGGAAGGAAGGAATGAAGGAAGGAAGGAAGGAAGGAAGGAAGGAAGGAAGGAAGGAAGGAAGGAAGGAAGGAAGGAAGGAAGGAAGGAAGGAAGGAAGGAAGGAAGGAAGGAAGGAAGGAAGGAAGGAAGGAAGGAAGGAAGGAAGGAAGGAAGGAAGGAAGGAAGGAAGGAAGGAAGGAAGGAAGGAAGGAAGGAAGGAAGTCCACACTCACTTGAAAAGCAAAAACCTTAAATGTCCTTTGTAATAATTCAAAAAAGATGTCAAACCTGTTCTTTACGTTCTTCATGAAGGTAGAGAGCAGTATACCAAAAAAGAAAACTGCCAACTGTCTCAGGCTACACCAAGTCCAAAAAATCAACCCTGGAGTCCCTCGGGACACTGACTCGACTCTGTGTGGGACAGCATGGGCGGGGCGGATAATTCAAGTGTATCAAGTGGCGTCAAAGCACAAAGCTCTTACCGATACATTTTGCAGTTAAAATATCACATGATTCAAGAGCCATTTTAAGATAGCATTCACACGTCAGCCCTCAGGCATTACACTCAAGTTCACAAAATTGCAGTACCGCAAGATCCTTACATTTCTTTGGTCTCAAGCAGAGTCTGGAACAACAGCATCATAGGTAGCACCAAGTAGGTCAAGAATCCAGAAGGTCCCATCATGCTCCCATACATCGTCACATTGCCGGTCAGAACTGGAACGCAAACACTCACATTTGACTGAAGGGCTCTTAAATGGATTTTAGCAAAGTGCTAAGTAAAGAAGAGAAATGCACACTGTTTTTTGCCGTTTCAAAAGTGAAAGGAAGATCCACAACTGTCAGCTTGCCAATTGTGGACTGAAGTTCAGTCCAAGTGTTTGTCTGCGTCTTTTGGTTGCCTTGAAGAAAAAACAATACTGTTGTTTTCATTTCATCAACATCCTCCTCTTCTTCTTCCTCTGGAGTGGTCTCTTGGAATGTCAGCATTTTAGTGCGACAGTTGAGCGTGCTCTTGAGTTCTTGAATTGTCATCATTTTCATGTTTGGCACAAGCTCTGCATACAAGGGGACAAAAAAGGATAACATTTATATTAAATAAAAGCTTTGTTTGGTGTGTGCTTTCCTTCAAGGTGTAGTTGACCAACCGTTGTTGAGAAGAAAATGAAAGGCGTCTTTGTAGCCATTGTGGTAAGCTTGCTCCACAATCTGAATAAAGAACACAACACACTATTATTAAAGGAATTGCCAGTTAACTGAGCTACTGGCTGAGTTGAAATATAAAGTCCAAAGTAAAAGAAATTGTCATACACAGGCAGCAAGGAATCTGCTCAGGGCATTGAAATGGATAACTTGATGATTCAGCAAAAAATACAAATATATTATATATATATATATATATATATATATATATATACATATATACATATACATATACACACACACACACACACACACCGTAATTTTCGGACTATAAATCGCTCTGGAGTATAAATCGCATTTTGGAGGGCGATTTATTCGACAAAATCCAACACCGAGAACAGACATGAACGAGCAACAACAGGCTAAACGATACGGTATGCTAACGTAACAAACACAAACGAGGAGCTGAGAATGGGCCTGACGTAACATTCAGTTATTTAAAAGAAATATTACATAAATAACACGTTTATAAAACCGTCTGTGTCACTTCAATTCATTAAAATCATCGAGCGCCGCAGTTCAAATTATTCCACAGGCCCATACAACGATATATAAACTATACTTTAAATAACAATCACATAAACAATATTATCAAACCATTTGTGTCACTCCAAATCATTAAATCCATCGATCAAATTTCTCGTCTTTTATCGATCGTCCTTTGTCAACAATGCTGTGTGCCGCGCCGCAGTCGCAGTTCAAATGATTCCACAGGCCCATACAACGATATATAAACTATATTTTAAATAACTATCACATAAACAACAATATTATCAAACCATTTGTGTCACTCCAAATCATTAATTCCATCGATCAAATTTCTCATCCTTTATGTCATCCTGGTGGCAGAGGACATGTCCAGAGGATATGCCGCTTTAAAGTGTTAATTACTTTATTTGATTTTTTCTCTCTATTTTTCATGTTTTGAATATTTTCAAGATAAAGATATCAAAGCATGTGAAGTGATCAACTATACTAAAAATAACATGTGAAGTGGTCAACTTACTTGTGTGTAAGTGATGTGTTAATGATCAAGTAAAAATTTGTGGAAAAAAACACAAGTCGATCCTGAGTATAAGTCGCCCCCCACCCAAACTATGAAAAAAAAACGCGACTTATAGTCCGAAAATTACGGTATATATATATATATATATATATATATATATATATATATATATATATATATATATATATATATATATATATATATATATATATATATATATATATATATATATATATGATAATATACTATGATAATAATAATAAAATAATAATTTAAAAAATATATTTTAAAAAAACTCACTTCTGGCTTTATTGGGTAGAGCGCATTCCAGAACCTGAACCCATTGGCCAAATTGCCCTTCAAGGTCACCCCAGTCACCACCATGTCCAGCATGCTGGGTTGGTCTCGTGGACATATGTCCGCCTCCCCGGAGAAAGGAGACACTGTTAAAGTGAGACTGGGTAGCTCCAGAACTGGCTGCATCTGACTGAAACCGCCATCCATGTAGTGCTACAAGATGGGACGACAGATATCAGAGAGGGAGACGCCACATGTGTTTCCTCACTGCTGAAAAATACTCACCACACCGTTGAGGGATGGCGGAAGCATACCGCAATATCCTGGAACAAAGCAGCTACAAAGTAGAGCCTGAAATTTTGAATAAAAAATGCTTAGATAAAAAATTCTCTAATTGCTATGAATCAACTCATCTGCCTCACCCGCACGACATCATCCTTGGACCGGTATTTTGTTATAATCGTGGGTTTGCCATCATCCAGACGGGTCGCGACCACGGCGAGACGTCCGTTTGCAAGGAGATGCGCATCAGAAGGAAGATATTTGTTCAAAACAAACTTTATCCAGTTGAGAATTTCCACAGAGGGGTTGAATGGTCCAAATGTAAAGGCCTTCATCGCTTTGGAGAAGTTTAGCATCTCATTTTGCATGGTAACTGAGCATGAGATTAAGAGGGGGGGGGGGGGATAATCAGTAATTACTTCCAAACACAAAAATAGCAGATTGCTAAAAAGTGAGAAAGATACTTACTCAGGTTTACTTCACAAGCAACAGCAGCAGCTACCAAAGACCCCGCAGATGCACCGAGAATAAACGGTGCCTTGCGAAGAAGCCATGGTGCGTTATGTACAAAACATTGGGCAACCCCTATCTGGTAGGTGGCCAGAAAGCCTGATCCAGAGAAGGAAATGGATGAAGGAGCTTCCCCAAAATGAACGCAGGACTCCTCGAGAACCATGGTAAGGCTGTCAGGACAAGAACTCAATTTCAGTGGCCCCCCACACAAAAAAACTGAATTCGCTCAGAGGTGATATCCAGTGACAAGTAAGAGAAGGTTTTATAATGAAACCTTTTAAAAAGGTCTCAATTAGCCATAGCATGTTAGTCAAGCACATGTGATGAGAGCATACAACACTCATACTGTCCGTCTGCTCCAGTTTGATTGATTTTTTTTAAAACCACTTTCCATGTGATAACGTGAGAGGAAATGCTTCTATTTGAGTCAAAGGAAGGAGTACAAATATACCAAAACATGTTTACTTCTTTGCCAGAGCAAAAGACACCTTGGCAATGTGGCTTGTTGTTGTGTTCTAGTTGCACTAGGTGATACACAAATGAAAAAATATAATAATAATAATCAACCACTTTATACACAAACTAATTTTTTTTTTCATGATAGCTTCACCTGTATTTTTGCTTTAAATCCACCAATGCAACGTTCTAAAAACGTTTCACAAATCTGGAAAAATTCTGATCTTTTGATACCAAACCTTTTGATGATTTTCCTCTTTGGCCATTGTTTAAATGCTAGTTTGTTATAAGATATTTTAACTTTCTACTTTTCATTTTATTTGTCAACTTTTCTCCATATAGTAGTCTTCACAGGCTAAGTTTAGAGCATTTTTAGAGAATTTTCTTTTCTTTTTGTTTACCTGCAATTGTTATAGATCTACAGCAGAGGTCACACTTGAGTGACCAACGCAGTTCAGTGTCAAATGTCAATACAATCGTTAAGGTATCAACACATCACTAGAGCAAGGCACTTTGTAATCAGAAAAACAGCTAAATTCTCGAAAGCTCCCCAAATATTTATTCAAAGAAACAACAACAACAAACAGAACTCACCATAAGAGGACAACAAAGGAGGCAAATAATTTAACAGAGAGTGAAAGGAGGCAGGCAACTAAATACAAGGAAACTGACCGTGACAATCAGGAACACCTGGAGAAGACCTAAGTGGCTGAGGGAGTTAAAACCGGTTGGACGAGACAGGACAAGACACGAAACACACAAAAACACATGAAATTGCATGAAATGCAAATCTAAACCAAAACAAGTATCATAAGAGTAGTAACGCAGGGTTTTGTTTTTTGCTGTAATGTGCGTCTAAGTAGATACATAGCAACAAGTAGCATGACTAAAAAATATATATCTAATAACAAAATGAATAAGCTATTGTGATAGGCTTGAGAAATGTACCAAAATAATGTAGATACACTGTTGGTGCTGTTCAAATTATAATAATTATTTAAAACAAAACAGGGATTGCATGTAGTGATTAAAATGAGTATTATTGATGAACAGGAGTTGTGTAGTGTATAAAATGTATCACACAACAAACATTCAATATACTTCTCGTACAATATAATTAAAAATTGAAGACATTCAATAAAATAGATAGTTATTTTTCTCAATAGTGTTTGGTGTGATTAAAATAAAAGTATTGATTCACAATAAAGGTCAAAGAAGAGGAAGCATAAAGTAAACAAGTCAATGATTGACAATCTTAGTTAGAACCAAGATAATTCTTGTTGCACAACACTTGTTTCATCTCAGCGGTGGGGCAGATGGCGAGCATTCGGGAGAGATACGATAAGGGGAAACCTCAAAATGTTCCTTGTTCCGTTCAGATAAAGGACTACTGTCTGAAACGTTCTTGTCCTGAAGGGGAGAGTGTGCTGGAGACTCCAGAGGGTCATCCAGCTCTTTGCTGATGTCTTGTGGTGTTTTCAGAAACCTGATGAGCGACAAAAATAAGACTATAATGAACAATGAGACTCAAATAAAAGAAAGATGGCAAAAAATTGTGACAAATAGAAGTAAAATGAGACCTGAAGAGGAGTTTTTGTCCTTGCTCCTTTTTGATGATGTTGAGTTTGTAATAGTGTCTTAAAGCACGAGACATTTTTTCATAGGTCATATTGTCCCGATTCTATAGAGGACATGTGTCATCGTTAGTACGGGCGGCAGTGTGTCAATATTTGATTGGCACAGAACTTGGTGCTAACCTTGTGATGTCCCCACAGACGTGCGAGGCCGTTGGGATCCACCACCCTGAACACCTGGCTGCCACGGTCTTCCCATCGGATGTATTCTTCATATTGGTCATCACACAGCAGGTTGTAGACGTAATCCCACAGAAACCTGCATTCTGTTCATACAAAGGGATTAAAAAAAAAAAAAAAAAAGTCAATTAAATATTAAATATATATCACTGCAGGCAAAACAGTTTGGACAGGGTATGTATGTATGTATGTATGTATGTATGTATGTATGTATGTATGTATGTATGTATGTATGTATGTATGTATGTATGTATGTATGTATGTATGTATGTATGTATGTATGTATGTATGTATGTATGTATGTATGTATGTATGTATGTATGTATGTATGTATGTATGTATGTATGTATGTATGACTTACAAGTGAACTTCAGCGGAACAGGTTAGAGACCAAGGTACACCAACGTACATATTACGATTATCATCTGTTTTCTGTTTGATCATGTGACATTCGCAAGCTGACACGTGGTTGGCTGTTACCTGAGCAACTGTGTTGTCATTTTTAACCAAGCGGCAAAACTTCTAGGACGGAACAAAAAAGGTGGATTTTGTGGTTTAATTTATTTTCCACAAAAGCAATATTAATCTGAAGACTGTTTAGACTAGTAGTAGTGCATAGAACATAATGGTGTAAAAAAAACATTTTTTTTTTAAAATATATATTAAGATGATAAACAGTAATATTATGCGGTTTTAAACACGACTTTACTCTCGAACATTTCCTATGAATGTAAACCCACTGTAATTAAAAAAAAAAATTACTAATTTTGTATTTAGAATGCTATTTTTAAAATTTCAACAGGCCTGTATATATGCACATAGCTAAGAGTAAACATTTTCATTGCATCCAATACATCAAAGACTGCTTTCTGAAAACGAAACATACGCAAGTGAAAACAAATCTTTCCTCCACAGCTAAACTGAAAACAAGCGAAACCAAACATGGTGGTGTCTTACGACGACCCACCCATCCCCCACGTACTGTACAATGCTGTCCTTTCATCCTTTCCAAAGAGACTCTATAATTTTGCCTTCGTGGAATAAAATGATGACAATCTCTAAAGTACCCAATTTAAAACATGTTTTCGTATGAGGAAGTTAAGCTTTACCTGGCAAGCGGCCGTTAGGTGTGTGTGTTTGCTGTTGAGGTTTCTCTTGGCAGGTCAAATCGAGAGGTTCCTCCATGAGTGTTTCAGGTTCATCTTGTTTTTGTGGAGCTACAGAAACAGAGCAGGGCAAAAGTCACAAACATGTCACAAGCGCTGCTGAAATTGAAACTGTGAAAGTGTTGAGTGAGTGAGAAATGTGAGCAGATGGAGAGTAAAACCGAAAACAAAAATGTGTTGAATAACGATGAGCAGATTTTGTTTTTTGGGGGGGTGAAAAAGGGTGCAGCACTATTAGCTCTGAAGTCAATTCTGTCTTGTAAAGTTGCAACAATAATGGTTTTAAAACCATAGGCCAATTCAACTACCTAAAATGGAAACCACATTTTCTATTTTTTTATTTTTTTGTACAGATCATTGAAAGTGAATGTGTAGAAGTCAACACGTGAGTGTGTACGAACGCGCAGGTTTATGGTGAGTTATAAAGACAACAGTTTAGACAGTTTGCCATCCTGACAGTTTTACTTGTTAATGATCAAACAGCAACCTTATTCCTTAAGACACTAATCCTTGCTACAATAACAAGCTTGGGTTTTACGTGTTAAGGGTATGACTTAAGGTTTTAGCAAAAGTGCACAACAAACCATTTTAAAACACCGATTTCTTTTTTCAGCTTGCTCAAGAAGTACTTAACAAACGTTTCGAGTTATCAAATGGGACATTTTGTTGTCATGATTGGACCGTATTGATACTATGTGTGATTGTGGAGGTAAATAAAATGTATGTCTGACCTCCCGTGTTGTCTGAGGAGAGAGACAGGGACTCTTCGATTTTTGGGACTTGCATCTGAGGCCTGTCTGTGCTTTGGATGTGAGACCTCTTTGGGGGTTGACATCCAACAGTCCTCCGTTGCTTTATCACACACTGCAGGATCTCATACAGAACGTCACCTACAGACAACCAAGATGATGTAAGAGATGTCAGTCATGTCTGGGGTTCCTGGGTACAGCTATACCTGAGCTAGGGCAGCGGTGCCTGAAGTCCTCCTTGGTGAGCAGGCACAGGGCCCGGCCATTCATCTCAAAGTTAGCCTTCTCAGGTCGCCGGAGTGAGTACTCCTTGTGAGCCCAGTGAAGCCAGAGGGAAACGTCATCCCTATCCCACAAAGATGGATTTATTCCTGGAAGCATAAAATGTACAAAAGAGTCGATTCAAAACAGGTGCTTGACTTCTTGTCTATGAAAAACTGACCATTTGTCTTCTTTTGTGCTGTCATAACAAAAGAGATAAGAAAATCATTATGTAATGATTTGATTTGTCCGGGTTTCCTCAGGGAACAATCCCAAGGAATGAATAAAGTTGAGTCTAAATCTATTCGGGAATATTTTTTACTAAAGCTTCGTTTTGTTTTAGGATATTATAATGTATGCAAGTGTCTGTTTTTGTAATTTGTGCATGGTTTTTTTTTTTTCCATGTAGAGGAGGTGTTGGAAGAGACAGAAAACGTTCTCGCAATTCTGAAATAGGCATGTAAGTAAAGTAAAGTAAAAATAACTAACGTAGCTGTCCAGGAAGATGCCATAGGTCATCTTGTGAAGGAGTGCTGACTTTTGGTATCTTGTCTGGTGGGAGGTGATGCCCACTGATTTTTGTTTCAAGCATTAAAGTAGGAGCACGTCTTTTTTGACGCTCATCCTAAAACAAAATTCGCATGTCCATAAATACACACAATGACACAGGTAATCTCCCAAAATCAACACGTTGCCATATGTGTCCCCTGAGAGGACCTTACTCACCTTCACTAACATTGACATATCCGTTTGCGGCTCTCCCCAAATAATAATAAAAATATATTAGCCTTAAAGTGAGCAAGTAATCAGATGAAGACCGAACGCAACTTGTTTCTAGTGTTTTCGTATTCAACTCTTCCGGGAAATGAAAATCGAAAGCAAGCTCATCCTGTGGCGTGTGCGCAAAACATCCTGATTGGACCAAACAATTCATTGCGTCCCTGCAATATGACAACGGGCGAAAACATGACGGATGCTTTCTTTTATCCCACCATCTATGTGAATAATAACTTTCACCACGCTGGAATGCACAGTTTAGAGCAGATTAGTGTTTTTTTGTTTTGTTTTTTTAAACGACGGCGAAGACGACTTTGACCAGAAGAAGGCGCTCCTGTTCATCCAGCTGACAACCATTCCCCCTAATCGGAAATCGAAGAAGTACCGCTGATGACGTTTCTGTGGGAAATACAAACAGAGCAGCGCTTGTCCTCTTCATACAATCATCAAAAAGAGACTGTTAGGATACGGATTTTAGCTATTGATCTGACTCCAAATTGTACGGAAGAGGATTAGGGCCAGTGAAGAAAAAAAAAACGAGGGGTGACAGGATTCTGACTTTTTTTCTCAGAATTCTGACTTTAAAGTGGGAATTCTGACTTTATTCTCAGAATACCCACTTTAAAGTCAGAATTCCCACTTTAAAGTCAGAATTCCCACTTTAAAGTCGGAATTCTGAGAATAAAGTCAGAATTCCGACTTTAAAGTCAGAATTCCGAGAAAAAAAGTCAGAATCCTGTCACCCCTCGTTTTTTTTCTTCTTCACTGGCCCTAATCCTCTTCCGTAAAAAAATTAAGCGACCACACTACTACTAGAAATTATATTGATATGATTATATGTGTCTAACGCAGCCTTAATCAAATGTGTTTGCAAACTGCCGAAAGTACATTTCCCTTTAAGACAAATAATTGAGGAAAAGAAGAGATCAGTGTAATCATTTATTGTCGCATCGAGTTTTATTCCCAATCTCGTTATTTGTGGCGGGATAACACATTTAATGTGACTTCGGACACGTCATTAGCAAGCAGCGCTTTGCTAGCTAGTTAAAGTATGCAACCTGTCTGCAGCTGCGTATTAATTCTAAGCAGCCTTTCTTCGTGTCTTTCAGTAGTGATTTCGTCTCTAAGAGGCAACAGTTGTCGACTTAACACTAAAACGCAAATACAATACACATTTGGTCAGATTGACTCCCATTATAAATCCCAATATTTAGTGTACGGTAAACCTGATGTTTTATCAACATTTACCCACAATTACTGCATAGGGGGGGGGGGGGGGGGGGTCCTATTATCTACGTCACGGCACCACGTGATCCAGAATGGAGAGGTCCATGACAGGGGCGGGGAAGATCGAGAAATACACACAAATTGACTGCGTTTGGCTCACGAATTTTATTTCAGATTCTATAATATTATTTGGATACAGGTGAATATAATCGAGCATTCTGAGTGGTTTTTAGAGCATTTTAAAGGTGCCTTTACATACGATTTAACCACCAGGTGGCTCCAACGACTTTTTCTTCCACCGCAATGCAGAGCAAGAGCAACGACTGCACATTAGAACAATTTTACGCCATAAAAAAGGGTCTGATTGCTAGAAGGTGCGTGTGCGTGCGTATCGTAGTTATCTTGGATTAGCATAAAAATGGCAATGTCCACAAATGGCATCAAAAGTAATTAAACAATTGAAAAACTGTACATTTGTGGATAAGTCTGATGCCACTGAACATTTGGACTGATTGAAAGTAAAACAATATTTAGAAATGACTTACCACACTTCAAAAGCACTGCCCAACTTAGGACAAAATTTTCGTTTAGGTGTTTTTTTTTTCCTCAAAAACTACCATCGTCACAAAAACACGCATTCAAAATCAACTCTGTTGCTACGACGTATTGACTTATTTAATGTAATTATGTCATAGGATATATTCAATTGTATTTTGTTTTAATATAGCATAGTTAAGTTTTATGTTAGCATAAGAATGCTAGTTAGATGCTCCCCTCTCCTCCAGGGGATGGATCAAAATCACATGGGGATGGGTTAAATGCAGAGGACAAATTTCACCACACCCAGATGTGTGTGTGACGATCATTGAGACTTTAACTTTAGTATTGCTCTCAGATGGCATAAAAATAATAAAATAATTCAAACTATACATATATGGATAGGTCTGATGCCATTGAAAGTTTGAGTGGTTGAAAGTAAAAAATTATCAAGAAATGTCCAAATTATCATTAAAGTACTGCCAAATTTGGGACAAATTTTGGATTTAGTTTTTTTTTTTTTTCTCAAAAAAAATTTCTCGCAAATATTTAATGCTCTAATCATGTCATGAAATATTAAAATTAGACTTGTTTATAGTTTTGTGTGTGTGTGTATATATTTATATATATAAAAAGAAGTGGGGAAAGCCAACAATTGGGCAGTTGATAACTTGACAGATGAGAAACAACTTGAGAATTACTTTTACCTATCTGACAATGATGCTTTGGTCATGATGCCTTTGTCTGTATTGAATGACTAATGTTCGTGATAAATAAAAGGTATGCAAAAGACTGTGTTTCAATCCTTTTATTCGTTCTCAGTATAGTACACACTAAGCTCTGTTGTCCAAGATGAAAAGCTATCATCAAGATCCAGAAAGCGGGACTTGGTGAAACTTGCACTAGGAAATAAACTAGTTTCATTAAAGCTTAAGTGTCGTGTGATGCAAATTCTTGTCTCTGAACCTACTGTTTCATGCTTAATGATTTTGAGCATTTTGTTGTCTATGTTGGTTGTCACATTTTCCACTCCAGTTATCAAGATATTGGGCATGAACAAAACTTTGCAGATTTGTTTTCTTTTCATTCTTTGATCTTTTGAACGTCTTACGCCTTCGTGCGGGTTGCGGGTGTTCCTATCCCAACAGTCTTTGGGTGGTAGGCAGGAGACACCTTGAACTGGTCGCCAGCCAATTACCGCGCACACATCGACAAACAAGCATTCACACTCACCATCACACTTACGGACAATTTGGAGTGCTCAATAGGCATCTCGTTATTTAATTTTTTGGATGTGGGGGGAATCCGTAGTACCCGGAGAAAACTCACGCTGCCCCGGCGAGAAAATGCAAATTCCACACAGGAAGGCCAGAACTGGAATTATACCCTGCACCTCTGAACTGTGAAGTGGATGTGCTAACCAGTGTGTCACCATGCCGCCCTACTTTGCAGATGTATACCGGCTCATGAATAATCACATTAAAAATCCTGTCAGGAGCAGATCCTTTTAACAATTAAGCTCCTCCTTTAAAGATACAAGTTAACAAAATATAAAAACACCGCAAACTAAAATGGCACTTCTGAATCTTCCACTCAACATCTGAATCGGACCGAAACAAAAGAAAGACAGCTTTTCACTCGGTCTGTGCACCGTTGTATAAGAGAATACAAGAGTATTTGATTAGCCCAGACTTACAATTACAAATACAGAAAGTGCTATGGGGTGCCTTGAATAGAATGAGCGATAGCCCAATTAAAGGAAAAATCAAGAATGATCACTGTTGGCAACATTTGACGTGCGTTTAAAAGGATGGTGCCCGCAGGATTTTACACATATCCTTTGCACGGGGCATTTTTTTAGTTTGGTGTCACCTCAGTAACCAAACTTGTTTGTTTGACCAACTAAGTGTTGAGGGGTGACTAATGTTGTCCAGCCATATCATTCAAAAAGAACTTGGTAAACTTGAAAAATATGTCAACACGCAAATGGTGCATGTTCTCTCCAGCAAACACAGGGCCATCAGAGGTATTTTAACTGCTGATGTTGCCCACTCAACTAATCAAATGCTGCCACTCAAGTAAGTCGTGGCACTGCTACATACTAATGATTGAAAAAAATTATACAAAAGGTGAGTGAACTATTCTTGCACACATTTTTAGTGAAGCAAAAATACAAATCTTTTTAAATAGCATGTTTTCTTCCCCCCCTACAGGTTCCTATTGATAAACAGTTGAACTAGAGGGCAGAGGGGCTTCTCTAGGATGCTGGTTTCTTAAGATCCCTGATCTGTTTGATAAGGTAGGTTTTCTCGTCGTTGAACTGCTCGTCGTCCGTGCGGTCCTTCTGGAAATTGCTCAGGAAGTCAATCAATTTGGTCTGGTTCTTGAGGAGGATGTCAACGATGGGCTGCGTCTTGTTTGGATTGGCCACAAACACCTGAGGACGAGCACATATGCACGGTCAACTTTGAACACGCAAATTTTGATGGACATATGGAACGGTTCCAATGGAACCTCAGAAGTCCAACGGCCCTGTGGTTAAAACAAAAGTGGTCAAAAAAATAATCCCAAACAACACTACGCCGTGTATAAATGTTAAATGTCCAGTTGTGCCACATGTAGCATAAATCCAGGCTTCCTGGCTAACTAGTGGGCAGGGAATGAGTGGGCATGGGTGACCAGCTACCCATGTCTGTTGACCATAAGGCAGAGGTGGGCGATTTACAGTACTAAATGTTGCCAGTCCGTCATACATCAGCGGCTTGGGCACCTATTCGTCATCATCAGTCCCGCATTTTTCAAGATGTACCAAACTATAATCTGTAATGTTATTTTCACCACGTTTCCGTCATTGCGTCCATTTTTTTAGCGCATAGGTTAAGAGTTGTTCTGAGTTCTGATTCGCTAATGACCCCGGTTCTCAAATATAATTGAAGACAGGATGTCTGTTTCTACGAATCTTCTAGCCCAGAAGAGCTCCAACAACTAACTACCCATAAGCATTGTTCTTTACTGACTATTAGTCATTAAGAACCGGCACCTTATAATCTGCGACTATTTTGAGTAAAACAAATATTTTTTTAAACTGTTTATCTATATACTATGTGTTGTTATTAGTCAGTTATACTCCAACCACAGGGGTCACGGGGATGCCAGAGCCTATCCCAGCAGTCATCGGGCAGTAGGCGGGTGACACCCTGAACTGGTAGCCAGCCAATCACAGGGCACACAGAGACAAACAACCATTCACACTCACACCTGAGGGCAATTTAGAGTGTTCAATTGGCCTACCATGCATGTTTTTGGGACGTGGGAGAGAACCTTCTTTTGCACTATACATATTTGTTGACATGTCTGTCTGACACATGTCATAAAAGCATACATAGATTTTTTCACGATATTTTAGAGGTTTTTCAACAGATCAAGGTTTCCATTAGCAGTTTTCTACTGCATAGTTTGCCTTTTGCGCAATTCAGACGCTAATGGGAACTCAGCTATTTATAACAATAGAGGGTGAAATAAAACTGAAACTTCAAACATGTTCAATATTTCCACAGTCTCTATGATGCAATATACATAAAGATACATAATTCAAAAGCAAATCTGCTGTCATACACAATAATTGAGCTCAATGTTTGTATACGCAAGTATTACGCCCCATTCAAAATGACAAACATCTCAATGGCAAAGAGTTAGCCCGACTTCATCCAATTCTTTATCTTCTAACAATTGCATTTTCCAGATGCCCTAAAGCACTGTGATGCTCTTCACCAGTCAGCATTGAAGGAACCATTTGTCTAGAGAGCCAACATACATGTGGTGTGTTGTGTGGGGCTTCTCGAGTACACCAGACACTATAGGGGCAGTATGAACACATTTTTCATTATCGAGAGTGGGTTCTCTCACATGTTCAAAATATAAGCTATTAACAATTGCTACAGGTGTGCCTGGCTTTAAAGGGCCGCTTCTCGACAAATATATCTATACTTAGTGTATTGTGGTCTTAATTTTACCTTAAAGACATGGAAGGCCTCAAACTGGATGTTGGCACTCTTGTCTCTTAGCAGGTTCATCATCATCTTGAGATTTTCCGGCTTGCTGATGTAGCGCGTCATCACCGTAAAGTTGTGTCGGTCCAGCAATAGCTCGCCCAGAAGCTGCAGGGGAGGCCCATGTGTCACACGATGACCCGCAGCCACTAGGAAGACCGGGTTGCCCGACCACCCGTGAGTTTACAAACCTTGAGCGACTGCCTCTTGGTGACGTAGTTCTCAGAGTGCAGAAGCTTCTCGTAGTTTGTAAACACCTGCAGTGACACAAAAGTTCAACGCAGGTCATATTTAGCCGCAAAACAGTCTCCATCCGTCGGACGGCGCTGGTGCACAATCACTCACCGCATCGTAGTTCTCTTCGAGATACTTTGCTACAAGTACTTTGTGCCTTGTCAGGAGATCCTATAACAACACGGTAACTTTGACGTTTGGCCTAGGTTAGGTATAAACAAGCCACTGAATTGACTTTAGGAAAGGCCAGGGGTACCTTGAAGGTGGCAAAGGCGTCAGAGGCGATGTCGAAGGTGGACATCTCCACATAGCCGAAGAACGTGTGGAAATAATCCGAATACAGCACAGCCTTGGCAAGCGGCTCGTGGCGGATGCACTCCCTCAGCATGATCCCACAGTTGAGAGCCACCTGGGGTGCCTCGTACCTTTAAAACCAATGTGGACATGAGTCACTGAAGGCCATTGAAGACCCAGGCTGCGTGCGCATGTGTGTGTGTGTATGTGTGTGTATGTGTGTGTATGTGTGTGTGTGTACGTGAGTGTACGTGAGTGTACGTGAGTGTACGTGTGTGTACGTGTGTGTACACGTGTGTGTACGTGTGTGTGTGCGTGTGTGTGCGTGCGTGTGTGTGCGTGTGCATGTGTGTGTGTGTGAGAGAAAGAGAGATTGTTACCCTTTCAACAGAATAAAGAGAACTTCTTGATGGGAGCAGAAGTACTCGACAGTGGGGCTCCTGGTTCCGATCTGCCTCCTTAAGATGTTGTTAAAGATTTGACACACGTCCTTCTTGCCCTGAAAGCGCATGCATCAAATCAGACTCAAGCAAGCATCTATTTTTAAAAATAGAGATATTGCTAGCAATTTTTATTATCATTTATCTTTTTAAACTATTTGAACAGTTTTTACCCATCTCTGATTTCAAACCTAGTTTTACATCACTGATGAATCATCAGTTTGTTGTGTAGCCTATATTATATGCATATCGAAGACGTTGACAGTCATAATGGCCTTCCGAGGGAAACTATGACTACAATGCGGCCCGCCACAAAAAGGAGTTTGACACCCTTGATCTATGCTGTCTAATTTTATGTTTGACACTTTATTCCCTTCTACTACGCAACTAAGGAGCCGTATTTTGTTATATGACAAATAAAGGCATTCTAACTCTCACTGCATCCTGTATCCTTTTCTCACCTCAAAATCAATGACCTGCAGGTTTTCTACCAGCGTGATCAGTAGGCCGCTGTTGTAGAGCTCCTGAGCCAACTGGGCCACCGTCTCTGTGTGCGGCTCCTTATCGTTGCTCCCGTATAGAATCTCCTTCATGGACACCAGACACTTGGACACCTCCTCAGATGCCTGCAGAACAGAGCAGGGGGGAGGTGGCCAAATGGAACTTCAACCTGGACAGCCAGTTGTAAGGGTGGGGCATCAAATTGGCTCACAATTGCCTGCACCTACTTTTTCTGTTTTCTTGTCCTGTTTAACCAGCACAGCCAAGTACTCCTTGAGGGTCTTGACGAGTTCCACCGGAGTCTTGTGGGATTTACCAAACAGAGGCATGATGTCTGCACACTCGCCTTCAGTCCTAAGAGGTGTGCGTGCAAGTTAATGTGAAGAAAAAGCTCATTTTAAACTTGTACTAAATACATATAGCGGTGCCTTGAGATACAAGTGGAGATGGCATGATTTAGTGACATCCATGTGTAACAGCGTCTAGTCAATGTCACGCTCTGGACATCATTATGGAATTGTGAAGACAAGTAGTCGCTACTACAGTCAAGTATGATGATAGCGATAACCGAGTGTGCCTTCTTGTGCAGCACAACGTTGCCATTCGTGATTTTTAAATGTTGCTTGCTGGGTCCAACATGAATGAAGGAACAAGTGTATTCTTGGGGATGTCATATACGAGGATAGACTGAAAAGACAGTTTGATTTTTAAGGCATATTTTCTTTCCAGAAAATGTCCCATAAACCAGTCCGCCAGTCTCAGTTTCCATAGTGTAAGGTGGATCTTGTGACCTTCCATTCCGCCATTCCACATCAGCTTACATGATGATCAACTGCAACGTCAGCCAAGATGATAACAGCCGGCCAAAGATAACTCAGCCGTTTGTATGCAGGTTGTCAGGGCGACTGTGCAGTCCTTTAGCACCTGCAAGAGACATTCCAGAACCGCCTGCGCAACGGAGCTAAGCTTCTGACACACGGCTGCCTTCACAGAAAGGGGCATCGTTGAAGCTTGTTACACAACCATTGCGGCCTTAATGTGTCGGACTGGTCAACGTGCTTTTCATGTGAGGACAAGAGACACGCTGAATCACACACAGGTGAGTGATTGATGAAAGGCTTGAGCTTAATGTTGTTCTGTTGGAGAGAATACAAAGTTTGAGGTCCATGAAGAGCATCCCATGCACTTGTCTGTCAACAGCATTGCCATAGAATCAGAGCATAGTGTGACATGTATGTAACAGTGCTCCCTAGTGCGGTTGTGATTTCACCTGTGTGCCAGTTATTTTGGAACGTATCCTCAAAACAACTACCGTTTTGTGTCCAAGCAAAATTGAAAGTTCTGTCTTTGGTGCCATCATCTTGCAGCACCTTAGTGCCAACAGACTATGTTGCAGTCAGGGGGGGAGCTTCATTCAGCCAGGTCATAGCTTCATGTAACAGAAAAGATCTATGGGTGGTTTTCTAAAGGCCTGGTCTGGTCCAATTACATGAACAAACGCTGACTCACTTTGAGAGTGATTCTTTCCTTCCCTTTACAACCAATCGCCAGATTTCATTGCTACAATATTGCTGTACAGGCTTTTTTCCAGCATCAGCATGCCATTTTTAGGGTGCGTATTATACATGGGGGCGCACTATACACGGAAAAAAACGGTATATATGTATATATGTATATATATATATATATATATATATATATATATATATGGGTGTAACGATTCATCGATACCCATCGATTAATCGATATAATGCTCTACGATTTATTGGGATCGATGCTAAACGTAAACATTGATTTATATCGCTGTGTTTGACCTCGGACATTAGACGCGACTTTATTTTGAAATCCAGTTCATTGTTGCTCGCTTCCTCTTTCCGGGAGCAGTGCGCGCGGCGTTGTTGTGTTGTGAGCAGAGCAGGCACGTGAAAGGGGAGTCGACAACTAGTACGCGGCTCCTGGGCTGGTACTATGGCTAGTGTCCAAAAAGACGAGGAAATTTGCTCCCCTTTAGGCTTCAAGTCATTCGTTTGGAAGCACTTTGGATTCCATAGAAAAGATGGCTCAACGGACAAGACACGTGCAGTTTGTAAATCCTGCCATGCGGTGATCAAATATTCAGGGAGCACAAATCTCGCTGCACATTTAAAGAAAAACACGACATCAAAGTTCAGTGTTAAAATAAGCACTTTGTATACTACAATACTTTTGTAATTTCCTAAATAAAGACTTTGCAGTACCTTGTTGATTTTGCGTATGAATTATAAATCAGGATATCGTTCTATATTTCTTATAAAAAAAATAATATCGATCGTAGAGCACTATATCGCGATATATCGTGAATAAATCGCAGCAGGCTTTAAGATATCGGCAAATATCGTATCGTAGTTCTTTGTATCGATATGATATCGTATCGTGACAAAACCCGCGATTTACACTCTATTGCTGACCTATTGCAGAGATAAAATAAAGAACTTTGACTGAGGTTTGTGCGGTCGTTTGTGCGTGAATGTATTTGAGTGACGAAAAATAGCCGTCGTGGCCACTTCCTGTTCATGACGTAACACAGCCATTCAATTAAGACCTCATTTTATTCTTAAAATGCTAAGCTGGCAGAATGATGTCAATACAACAAAATACCGTTTAATCGAGTGCAATTCTCACCGTAATTCATGATACGTTGTCATTATAAAAAAAGGTTCTGCTTGATAACCCATTGCTTCCACATGATGCCATTCACCACCTACGACACTAACTCTGTATCCTTGCAGTCGGAGTGCCTCAGTATGCTTACCCACAATTTCAATTTGTTCGTTGCAAACAATGTAAACATTTTTCATATTTTTTATTGTATAATGGCTAAAAAGCTGCATGTCAAGCATGGGATCTTTTTTTTATTCGTAATGAGCATAACAACTGGTTAGATAAATTATTTCACACTAGTTGTACCCACATTTTATTGCCATTCTGACCATGGTTACGCAGAAAAGCAAGTAGGTAAGCTGCTGACATGTAGTCATTGGCCAAGGCAAGCAGGTAAGTTGCTGACATGTAGTCATTGGCGACGGGAACAATGGAAATTTTATGGTGTCTTCAAAGTTATAAGCAAGTTTCAACCGCTTCAGAGATTTGGGGCTCAGCGATAGCCTGAAATTCATATCATGTTATTAACTGAGTCTGTTGGTCTTGACACCAATGGCAAGTGTAAAAGCGTAAAATTCGTATTGCTTATTGTGTTATTCAAATGTGGTAAGGTAAATATTTCCAGGCAAAAGGGTCAGAAAGTATCATATTCATTATTCACTCTGCTTCTTTTCATTAAAACTTTGTATTTTCATGTAAAGATGTCGGTTTTTCTTTTATTCGTAGAAATCTAGTTAACAAATAAAAAACAGCCCCTTAGCAAAGCTAAATTGAATGGTAATAATTTTCCGAGATTAAAAGTACATTAATAGTATGATAATAATCAGTAATGTTATTTGTTTGTTTTCACAATTGAATCCGGAGTTTTGAATTGGACCTTTGAGGTCTGCACAGTAAATGTTCTCAAAATTACAATACAGCACATTTGGCGTTGCTTCTAGACAAAAAAAAAAAAAAAAAGACACAATGTGAATTTAAGAAATAAAAACTGTTGATTCAAGAAAATTAAGCCAATTGTTCATTATATTGTCATATTCTCATTCTGAAAGAAATGCAGTAACAAAAGAAACAATGGATCAATACTTAATGAAGACGTTTTTGAAGAAAAAAAACAAAACATCAAAAAGGGCTCAACATGCAAATGCTTCATTTATGTTTTTCATTTATGTTCGACATTCCCTCTTGTCTTCTCTCGAAAACTGAAGCCATGATTACAACTTCCGGGTTTTACATTGGAAATGACCGGAAGCTGTGTTATGTCATGGTGGTTAACCTGACAACTGACGTCTAAAGTAAGAGCAGGGTGGAAACGAGCAAAACAAAATAAACAGCCGTCGCACATCAACTAATTGATATTTAAATGTGCCAACGGCGTCTCGACAGAATCGTGCTTGTGAGACATTTGGGAAGCAGACTGCATATACATAGAGTGCCAGACAACATGATTTGACAAGGCTACACCCCTCTCGCCCTGCGGCTCAAGTCGCTTTCTGTCGGACGGATTTCCAAAGCTAATCACAGTTGTCTCCATGTATCACAAACAGCTGATGAAAAGGATAGGAACAAATCCACGAGTTGACCCCGAGTGACATTACACAAGACGACCAAGGGCCATGACGAATACCAATTACGTTTACAAGCAGCTATTCTCGAAAGGATACTTACAGTGCAAAGAATCTGTATGTTTGAGCGTTTACAACGCTTCGGTCCCGCTTCACAGCCGCTCTGGTGGACTTCGGTTTTCACACCAGGGCTGTTAGTCCACTGGGCCGCCAGTTAAAAAGTGTGCCAAACAATTTAGAACGAGAGGAATCAGTGAAGAAAGGAGCGCAAAATTCCATCTGGTTACGTTCCAGCCCTTTGTCGAGCTAGCAAGGGCAAACCACGCGACTTCCGGTGTAAACCGGTTTAAAGGTTTTCATATAAAAATGAATTTTCAGTCTAAACGCTAACCTATTGCTGAAGTATTGGAAAGACAAGAACAAAAAATGGAAACCCGTTAAAAACTCGAACATTTTCTGGGTCAAATTTAAAAAAATAACTACAAGTATGATTTGCTATGCTATTATAATGTAATGATACAAAATGCTTTTACTGTGCGCCACTTTTTGTTAGATTTCGCATGGCAGCAGTAGCTTTCCAACCGTATAGGTTCAACAGTACACCTTTTCTGCACTTGTGCAGACTTTTATTGTCCTGGTTACACATAAGAAATACAGTTTAAAGACAACTGATTTATTTTCCATTTTTGCAAGTTTTCTTAATTCGTATCTTCCATGTGGACCTGTATACGCTATCAAGATGATTAGGTTTCGCATGTAGAGAGTACTGTACTTTAAGTTGATTTAATGTCTGTTCCATTTAATGTAACGCCTGTTCTATGGTGATAGTTCAATACACGCAAACACAGATATCATAGTTATTATGTACGTTCTGTTAATCTTTTTTTTAGTCATTAAGTAAATGTTGACTGTGGTCATACAGCACGTTGTGGCCAGCGGTAGGGGTTTGGATCCAGGCTCCAGCCTTCCTGTTTGGAGTTTGCATGTTGCCCAGCTTTCTCCCACATTCCAAACGTGTTTCTAAGTTAAGTGAATGCACTAAACTGTCCGAAGGTCCAATAAATCGATGTTAAAGTGAATGCCAGTCCTGTACCTTGCATTTCATGCAAAGCCAGTTGAGGTAGTTTCCAGCTCAACCACAAACCAAATAAAAATAATACCGTAATTTTCGGACTATAAGTCGCGGTTTTTTTTTTTTTTCATAGTTTGGGTGGGGGGGGGGGGGCGACTTATACTCAGGAGCGACTTATATACATATATGTTTTTTTCACTTTTTTGGGCATTTTATGGCTGGTGCGACATATAGTCCGAAAATTACGGTAAATAAATAAAAATACGATGGATGGATGGATGGATGGATGGATGGATGGATGGATGGATGGATGGATGGATGGATGGATGGATGGATGGATGGATGGGTAATTGTGGTTAACTGGCATCAATGGTGATTCTCCAGTAACAAAATAAATGTAAAAGAGGAAACCATCTGACTTTATTAAAGCTGCTTCTGATTTTACATACAATACACAATTACATATTTACAAATATACAGAGATAATAGCTTTATATCAATGCCATAGTCCGTAGCTATACAGTAGGAAAATAAAGATTGTGGGGGCTGCAATGTGCTGTGTAAAAAGAAAGTACAAAATATAAACAAAATCTCTTCAGCCTCCATGTTGACAGTACAAATTGCCTGACTGTGATCAAACACTAACAACTAGTGTGTGTGTCAGCATTCATATGAGGGCAGAAAATAAACACCCCAAATGTACAACAATGGCTGGTAACATGTTTTCCTGGGGGGGACACTCACAAAAATATTCTCGACTATTCACGCCTAGCAATTGAGGTGAGGTATTTGTCAGAAGACAGTACAAGAGCGACATTTCTGCATTAGAACTACCAACACACAGTGACAGCCACAGATTTAGCATGTGAGACGTCAAGTCCATATACAGAGAAGACATGCATTCTGCTGTGGACAATTACATTGGACTGAGGAAAAAAAATCGCTTCAAGTGATTCTCAACAAAAACAGGGAGCCTACATTATCAAAAACGCTGATAACTGTCACACGGGCTTGTCACAAGACGGATAGACCTGATTCCAAGCAATAAACAGGTGGGGCTGCTTTTACTGCCAGTGAGCTGCATTGGATTTGGGTGCCTCGCATAACATGGATGGTAAACAAACGTGCGAGTACAATAAATGTAGCGGGTTGGAGGAAAAAAAATGGTTGTCAAACAAGGTAGGAGGCATTTTCATTGTTGAGACTGCAAGTCTCAACAATGAAAATGATTGAACTTTCCTTTCTCACAATGGTTGTCGCAAGTTGAGGTGCATCGTAACCAACCTCCTCATAACCAACCGTGTTTGTATGTAGATCTCATATTGTTTGCACCTTCCTGTCTGTTACATGACAGGACTGTAGTAAAGAAATAAGAGGTTTGTCAGGCTGATGGGACAAACAAGCTGAGCCGGTCTGGGTCTCGTTGCTTTAAGAGAAGTGACGACTATCACATGCCTGAGTTGGGCTGGGAGCAGCACAATGGGAGAAAGCCTGTTATTTTGCTAAGTAGTGCAAACCGGAGATGGATAAGCAGTATTTGAAACAATTCCTTGAGTGTTCCTAATGAAGCTATACATTTAAATCCGATACCAAGCATGTACGGTTTGTTCTGAAAAGCAAATTTGCATGTAGATGTGCGAGAACGTGCACACGAGACTTTAGTCCAAGCGGGGCTGGAATGTAGTCACACCTGCCAGCCCTGTGCTGCCTCAGAGGTTAATCCAGAGCAGCTGAGAGGTGAGCCCGGCAAACTCTCTCCAAGGAACAATGTCCACATCCTCTCAGATTACTTTGTGGAAAGTAGAGAAGCGTCTGACCATTAGATGGTGCTGGTGATTCCAGCAGCGTAGCATTTAATATTGATAGGAACAGCTGCAAATGTATCAGAGAAGCCTATTCGGATACGTTTTGCGGACTCTTCGTGCCCTTGTGCTGCAAGTCAATAGATGCTAGTTGCAGCTCATTGGCAGTTTTCACAGTGCTGATTGACATGGAACACTAAATGCCACCTCTGCTATTCTCAGGAAAATTGTGTTCGCCGTGACTCACTGCCAGCAGTATTTTTTAAATATCCAGCGCAGACATTCTTGAGACGTGTCCACGTCAATGCTACATAATTGAACAGATAGAGACTGTAATGAGCATATAACACTCAGCTAAAACACTGGTGACGATTGTTGATGTCGCAGCACTTGGTTGCCTGTGATGCTGGATAGGTCAAGGTTTGATGTCTGAGAAGCTGGTGTAGGTCTCACTGCAGCTGGAGGAAGTGCTCAGGTTTCCAGAGACACTGTCATCTGCGGGACAAATTAAACTTGAACTCAGAACGCACAATGAAATGTGCAAACTCATTGCTGAGCCTGACCTGAGCTGCTGATTGACTGAGATGACTTGGAGTCAGAAATTAGGCCGAGTAGGTTTGCATGGGCCATCCAGCCCTCCTTGCTGCTGCGAAGGTTCCTCACAAACCTGAACAAGAGCGCATTTGTTGTGACGGTGTGACAAAAATAAAAAACTCTACTCTGCGAGCATAACAAGACTTTTACCACTGGCCCTCCTCTCCCTCTCTGATGAGCTGCACCATGTCTCCGCTCTTGACTGACAGCTCCTGAGGTCCTGCCTTCTCAGAGTCTGCCACTGCCGTGTACTTTCCTGGAATCTAAAAGCCAAACCACTTTAAGCATTACTTGACTCAAATGCTAATAAGCAAGTCTTTGTCCATTTCATACAGTGGAACCTCTTAATTACAAAACCCCTGAGGCCATAAGATTTGAAGTACAGTACAAGTAAAATCTTTAGTGAAACACAAAAGTGCTCTATGAGCTATCAGAGGTTCCCCTGTAGGGCAATTAATTTTTGCAACTCTCACCAGCTTCTGTCCTGCATCTTCCTCCGTGTCAGAGTTCAATGGCTCCTCACCACTGGAGTATCCATCGTTCTCTTCAGAGGCATCCACCGAGAGCGACACTTTAGTCCAGCCTGTAAGAAGACATGAGCATTAGAGGTGTGTATGGGGTGGGGGTACATTGAAAGAAGTGACAGAATGGCACACAGATGTGTGTGGAGCATTTGCCAGAAGCCAGCAGTATGCCTCTTGGAATCAAAAAACTGTATGATCCACACAAGAGTCCAAAATCTTGACCACCATTTACCAAGCCAACCCAAAGAACAAGCACAGCAAACTACAGCAAGAGCCCACAATGGTTGCGCTGTACCTCGCCGCTTGTTCTGTAACAGACTAGAGGCGCTGGCCCATTTGACTTTGCTCAGACTGATGTGAGAGGCTGGATAAGGACAAAAAGCCAGCAATCATTGAGAGAGACATTCTCTGTGGAAAAGGGACAAACTCCACAAATAACAGAAGACCGGATGAGGATGATTACTACTTGTGGATAATACTACGTAGTTCCACCAATGACAATGTCAACTGTAATGCTCAGGATCGGTCCCTCTAGTATTAATGAATGGATATTCATTTCATCAGCCCAGCCTGTCACCACTGGACTGTGTTAATAACACACAAAGCAAGAAGAGGTTGGGATGGTTGAAGAATGGAAAGACAGATGAGAAATGGTAGGTAGACTGACACCCTGTTGAATAATGAAGACAACATTACGTATACCTTTGAACCCAAATGGAGTCGGGTCACTCTTGACCAAGTGGCGCTTGGCAATGTGCTCTGGGCTCATGCCCGAGCCTGGCCACACGGGCAAGGAGAGTTAAGAGAGGGGGAGGAGGGGGGAGAGCAGACATAGAGGCAAACAAGATTCATACGCTTTTCTTAAGAGCTCCACAGACTCGTGCAATTCTGCACCATGACCGCTAGGAGAAAGTGTTCACATCACATATGAGCAAGGCATGACTAAGTAACTACGCTGCCAAATAGGTAATTTAAGTTATCTTTGAAGATTCGATACATCTATTATTTGTTTTTAAATTTAAATGTGGGTTTTGTCATTTTCATGATACAGACAAGCCACGCCATTTGCGATGTATAAGGACCGGGCCGGCCAGCGAATTCAAATCAACATAATCTTCTTTCTTTCAAATGCACGCGTGTGTTCCACATACGAATAACATTGTAAATATCGGGAACCAAATTTCTTTTTCATTCTAGCATACGTGTCAAATCAGAACAGATTCGAACAAGTGTACTGTATACGGATGGTCAGAAAGTGTAATGTCAAACCAATATCCATCTGGATCCGATCCAGACTGAACCCTTGAAAACAAAACAGATTTAACACCATAACAGATATTGTTATTGCATTTTTCTTGTTGCTGATTTATTGTTTGCTTTCTGCCTCAGCGCGATTTCTAGTTGAAATGCTAGATGGCAGCAATACTGCATTTTCCTGTTTCTCAGTTCTGATCTCCCAATGAGACTAACTTCATGAGGTGGCCCAGGGCCAGAATGGTCCATTTCGGAGAGTCGCCCATTTTGCGGACGAAGGAAGAGGGACAAGTAGAAAATAAATGACGGACTGAAGACAGACGGAAGTGGTTTTTGGTCTGTGTTGACCTATCGGGTCAAGTGCCAGCTAAACTCTCAGCCCGTCCGACCGACTGACCGTTTCGGCACACTAACATGGAAGTCTTCCAAAGATAGGGGTTTTGTTTCCATCTTGTTTTGGGTGTGCAATCCACATGTTCAGAACAAATGTGAACGTTAAAGAGAAAGAAAAGCATTTGCCTCAAGAGATGACGTCTGCTCAGCTTTAGGATGCCCCCCAGATAACAATTTGTACGACAACACAATAACTAGCTTGGATTTGATTCTACGCTTGGTTAGTAAGGGATCCTGGTTAAAGTGAGCCATTTTTGGGGGTGTTTTAAGGTTGCAAAATAAGTGAAAGTGAGGCTTTGTAAAGCACTTTGGCAGGCACCATATGGTGTAGATATACAATCCTCCATTTCAATCCATTTGGGTTTCTCATCTTTTGGACTGGGACACTGACTGGCAATGGGCGGACTGGTGACGGAAGGCCTGTCAAGTGAAAATAGTGGACGGAGACAGAGGGACGATTATATCATGAATAGGACGGATGGATGAGGACGCCTCTCTCCCCTCCTAATAGTAGGAAGCGGCCGTGCTTGGAAAGGTGCAGCCCAAAAATTGGCACCTCTGTCTCTCAAGTGATAGAGGCAGACAAGGGCCCCAAACTGAGCCTCGGTTTTGCTTGAGCTTCCTTCTTAAAAGGGATTTATTTTTTCCTTGCGTTTGGTGCTTAATGCTTGCTCATGTGAGGTTCCGTTTGAATAAGTGAAGTGTGTGGTCTTAGAATTGCTCTATGTGAAAGGTGCCGAGGCAACCTCTGTTGTGATTTGGCACTATATAAATAAAACTGAATTTTTACAGCTTCCGCAGCACTTCTATAAATAGTCCTGTCAAGATTGATCATGTTACCTTTTGGACTCTTGAGATTGCTGAAGCCCTGCAAAGTAAAACGCTTTTTAGCCACTGAGGACCTGTCCGCGGTTGGACTTGTCACCGTCTCATCTAGAAGCAATGAGTTGATATGTGGGAAACAAGAAGAGTCGTACGACACCAGTCGTAAAGGCACAAAAAAGTGCCCAAAAGATGACAGATGAGGGTGGTGAAGAGAAGAGCAGGATAACAGGATCAGTGACAGATTATAAAGCATCTTTAAAGTGGGACCTTGACGCTTGAAAGCGTATTCACCTTTGTGTTTGGCAAGCATAGAGTTGCTGTCGGACACGGGGATGGCCTCTGCCTTCTTTTCCTCCTGCTTTTTCTGGTTCTTTTGACTGCTGCTCCGAAAAGAACTGCGTTTAGACAACAAAACAGTCACCACCGCAATATATAAAGGTCTAATGGTTTGTCATGAAGAGAACTGCCCAAAAGAGCAACCTGAGGGAGATGGAGCAGTTGGCGGTGTGGTTTGGGGAATCGCTCTTCTGCTGGCTGGCATCTACAAATGTTTCAACCAAAAGGTTACAAACAGACAGATTTTGCCATTGGCTGAAGTGTTGATGATTACCTCTGCAGGCTTTGAGCTGTTGGGTAAGAACTTTGCGAATCTCATTCACCCACAATGTTTTGATCTCAAATGTTGGAGCCTAAACAAAAATAAAACATAAGAGCCGAGTGAAACATGTATGGTAATAAAGTGATCATCCATCTGTTTGCATCATTTATTGATGGTTTAAAAAAAAGTTTGATTGAAACCTTTACCTTTTCTCATGTAAAATATATTATTGCTGTGAATAACACATAAGCGTCTTTGGGTTTTTGAAAAGCGCTATACAAATTTAATGAATTATTAT